>NC_080737.1:19144523-19209523 GCF_019097595.1 Hemibagrus wyckioides | reverse complement strand
CAAAGCAAATTAAAGATCTTGGCTAATGAAATACATTTGATGTTATCGTTTATACTGTATCATACACTGATCAGGCATAACATTATGACCACCTGCCTAATATTGTGTTGGTCCCCCTTTTGCTGCAGAAACAGCCCTGACCCTTCGAGGTATGATGGACTCCACTGGATCCCTGAAGGTGTGCTGTGGTATCTGGCACCAAGTTGTTAGCAGCAGATCCTTTAAGTCCTGCATGGGCCTTGCCTTGCAACTTACAGGACTTAAAGGATACTTTTGATAGATACTGACCACTGCAGACCGGGAACACCCCACAAGAGCTGCAGTTTTGGAGATGCTCTGATCCAGTGGTCTAGCCATCACAATTTGGCCCCTCGTCAAACTCGCTCAAATCCTTACGCTTGTCTATTTTTCCTGCTTCTAACATCAACTTTGAGGACAAAATGTTCACTTGCTGTCTAATATATCCCACCCACTAACAGGGGCCATGATGAGGAGATACTCAGTCTTATTCACTTCACCGGTCACTGGTCATAATGTTATTGCTGATCGGTGTACATTGGGATATTATAATCATATATACAGATCTGAGCTGTATGAGATCTATTCTAATCCATCCAACAATTACATACAAAAATGTAGGAAAATTGCACTTCCGCATCCTATTTCATTTCCGTTTACACACAAATGATGTTTTTATAAACAACTATCTCTTGCAGATACAGAAATATTTTCTGCACCATTTCCTCTAGATGGCGCCATTGAGATGTTTAATTTTCCAGTTAGGGAATGTTTTACAGTCTCAGCGCGCCCTCTGGTGGTGAAATTAGAAATCAGCGTCACCATGACACCTTTATGAACCATTATGAATAAGTTTTATCTCCTAAAGTTACAGTAAATAATGATAAAAGTAAAACATTTAAAACACAATGGTGCGGATAATCTAAACTAACACAATATATAAAGCAAGGTAAATTTCCCGGTGTGCGTTTTTTTTTATGATTTGTCCTTTAAACGCTGTGCTTTTATTTCCTCAGTTAGGTTTCAGCGATCACGCAGGTAAGTGGTTTCCTCTTCTTATTAATGGTAAAATAACCGTATTAACAGTAATAACTATACTATTTTAGCGTTAATCGTTTTTAAAATAGCAAACGAGACAGATGTTTAGATATATGGACCAGACGGTGCTGTTTAAATCGCTGGTCCGGTTAGCAAACTGAGCTAAATTTCTCTCACACGGGCTAGCATGTTTAGCATAGTTCATTTTTTTCCCCGCAAAGTGATTTTTTTCTCTCTTAAAAGTAACTGAATGAAGTTTATTGTCTCCTAAAAGTCATTTAAAAAGTGAAACACTTTGACAATCTACTTAAATAAGCTACACTCGCTATTAGTCACTTTATTAGGAACACCTGCAGATTTCTACTCAGTCATGAGGCGGCGGCGCAGTGTGTAAAAATCACAACATACACAACGAGCTTCAGGTTAATGTTCACATTTATTGCAGGAATGAAAGAAAGAAAGAAAAAGTCTGATATCTGTCACTTTAACCGTGGCGTGGATTACTGATCGTTCATATACGATTCGTTCATTTTAAACGACTCCTTAATATGACTCAGGAGCAAGGAGTCGTCTCGGAGAGCGATTCCTATCGGTTTTGTGTGGGAATCTCCGGGAGTCGTTTGTTGATCACGTGACCGCCTCATAGGCTTCTGCTATGCAGTCTGAAATGATTCAAACAGAAATGATTCGTTAATCTGCCGAGTCTTCGACTCCGAGTCGTTCATTCGTTCGTTCATCACGTGACCACTTCCTGTCTCGGTATCTTACGGTCAATAACACTAATGTAATATTTCGCATTGTTGTATAAAGTACCCAAAAGCCATACTTGAGTAAAAGTACAAGTATTTTGTTAGAAAGTAAAAGTTAAAGTCAACCATTATAATTCTACTTGAGTAAAAGTCTTAAAGTATCTGAAATAAACTGTACTTAAGTATCAAAAGAAGTATTTTCATGAATGTATTAAAGTATGGAAAGTCCCAGTAAATTAATAAAAAAGCAAGACTGTAAAAATTTGGAGAATTATGAATTTTATTCTGTATTGCTTTCTTTCTTAAACTTCTCAATAAGTGCAGCACCAAAAAATAAGACTTGCATGAAAGAAAGAAGAGGCCTTTAGAACTGTATTGTAATGAAGTGTACAGTGTCAGTGTCTCCATACCTGTGAGCTTGTAACTAAGGCCATGTCCACTCGAACCCGGGGATTTTTAAGAAGGGAGATTTTTCTCTGTGTTTTGACCTTTCGTCCACATGCTAATGCAGTTTGAGGTCGCTGAAAATGGAGCTTTTGGAAAACTCCTTCCAAAGTGAAGATTTTCCAGAACTCTCTGTTTTCAGTGGTGTTGTGTGGATGGGGGAAACGGAGATTCTGATGAATTGACATCATTGTCTGTGCGCCGGTCTCCTTGATTTTCTGAGCTTTGTATATGAAGATATTTTGTGCAATAGCAGACTTACGTAAACTACTGACTGTGTAAACGTTGTTTACTGGACTTTTTACATGTGTGCACATACACGCGCAGTTACTCACACATAACGGTCATGAACAGAGGGCCGGAATGTAATACAGAACTCCCACAACACACACAGCGATGGCGGTTTTGGACAAGACCCGGTCCGACTTCTACATTCTACAATGAAATTTTCGCATGTCAAGGGCATCGCTTTCACGTGACACACCATTGGTGTTAAACTACTGGAACCGGTAATAAAGTTTTGTCTAGGCTTCTGATTGGCTAGGAACCTAGGATGCTGGTGGTGTGAGGCAAACTTGCTAACCACTAAGCCACCGTGCCGCCAATTGGGAAATATTAATGAATACTTAATAAAATAAACTGAGCCTACAAACACAACAAGAACCTATTATTTGTTCATTTTATCCCCAGTTGTGATTTTACTGGTGTAATTGATTGATCTTCCTGTGCAGACTGGACATATTGGTCTAACATTTGTATAAAAAGATTCATCATAAAGTACACAGTGGCATAACATAAAAAAACAAAGAACAGTATGGATTTAAATCAGGAATCTAATCAATGTAAAGAAGTATCTTTGCTTTATCAAATCTGTGTTTTTCCCATCATATGGATGAAGTTTAAAGCATCAACCAACTCTTTATCACCACATTCAACTTTATGGAAAAGAGCCATTGTAATAAGAATGAACTGTTAGGTATGAAGAAATGTCAAGATTCAAGATTCAAGAAGCTTTTATTGTCATTTCAACCACATATACACTATATTGCCAAAAGTATTCGCTCACCCATCCAAATAATCAGAATCAGGTGTTCCAATCACTTCCATGGCCACAGGTGTATAAAATCAAGCACCTAGGCATGCAGACTGTTTTTACAAACATTTGTGAAAGAATGGGTCGCTCTCAGGAGCTCAGTGAATTCCAGCGTGGAACTGTGATAGGATGCCACCTGTGCAACAAATCCAGTCGTGAAATTTCCTCGCTCCTAAATATTCCACAGTCAACTGTCAGCTGTATTATAAGAACGTGGAAGTGTTTGGGAACGACAGCAACTCAGCCACGAAGTGGTAGGCCACGTAAACTGACGGAGCGGGGTCAGCGGATGCTGAGGCGCATAGTGCGAAGAGGTCGCCAACTTTCTGCAGAGTCAATCGCTACAGACCTCCAAACTTCATGTGGCCTTCAGATGAGCTCAAGAACAGTGTGCAGAGAGCTTCATGGAATGGGTTTCCATGGCCGAGCAGCTGCATCCAAGCCATACATCACCAAGTGCAATGCAAAGCGTCGGATGCAGTGGTGTAAAGCACGCCGCCACTGGACTCTAGAGCAGTGGAGACGCGTTCTCTGGAGTGACGAATCGTGCTTCTCCATCTGGCAATCTGATGGACGAGTCTGGGTTTGGCGGTTGCCAGGAGAACGGTACTTGTCTGACTGCATTGTGCCAAGTGTAAAGTTTGGTGGAGGGGGGATTATGGTGTGGGGTTGTTTTTCAGGAGCTGGGCTTGGCCCCTTAGTTCCAGTGAAAGGAACTCTGAATGCTTCAGCATACCAAGACATTTTGGACAATTCCATGCTCCCAACTTTGTGGGAACAGTTTGGAGCTGGCCCCTTCCTCTTCCAACATGACTGTGCACCAGTGCACAAAGCAAGGTCCATAAAGACATGGATGACAGAGTCTGGTGTGGATGAACTTGACTGTCCTGCACAGAGTCCTGACCTCAACCCGATAGAACACCTTTGGGATGAATTAGAGCGGAGACTGAGAGCCAGGCCTTCTCGTCCAACATCAGTGTGTGACCTCACAAATGCGCTTCTGGAAGAATGGTCAAAAATTCCCATAAACACACTCCTAAACCTTGTGGACAGCCTTCCCAGAAGAGCTGAAGCTATTACAGCTGCAAAGGGTGGACCGACGTCATATTGAACCCTATGGATTAGGAATGGGATGTCACTTAAGTTCATATGCGAGTCAAGGCAGGTGAGCGAATACTTTTGGCAATATAGTGTAGCTGGCGCAGTACATAGTGAAATGAAACAACGTTTCTCCAGGACCTGGTGCTACATAAACATACAACAACAAGTTCAACACAAAACAACACCACAGAGCTAGGACAGAAGTTTGTCTTAGCCACGTAAAGTGCACAGTGTGCAGCTAGGTGCAAACAGAGCAAGACAAGACAGTGCAAAAAAGACAATAAATACAATAAAGACAACACAAAAGAACACAGGACACTTAGCGCCGAAAAGAAATAAAAGAACGTGTACTGGAATGTAAGTGAAATAAAATAGATAAAGTGAAATGATGTAAAAAATAAAAAAAAAGTATTGTGCAAAAATATTGTGCAAAAATACACAGCAGCGGTTGAGGTAGTGCAAATAGAAATAAACATAAATATAACTATAGCAGCGGATGACAGGTAGAGGTAGTGCAGTAAGTAATGAACAGTATAAATTGTGTGTGTGCGTCCACACAGTCAAGAGAGAGTGTGTGTATCTGTGTGTGAGAGAGACAGAGAGTTAATATACAGTTCAGTCCTGAGTGAGAGTGTGTGTGTGTGTGTGTGAGAGAGTGTAGAACAGTTCAGTCCTGAGTGAGAGTGTGTGTGAGAGTGTAGAACAGTTCAGTCCTGAGTGAGAGTGTGTGTGAGAGTGTAGAACAGTTCAGTCCCGGGTGTTGAGGAGCCTGATGGCTTGAGGAAAGAAACTGTTACACAGTCTGGTTGTGAGGGCCCGAATGCTCTGGTACCTCTTTCCAGATGGCAGGAGGGTGAAGAGTGTGTGTGAGGGGTGTGTGGGGTCAGCCACAATGCTGTTAGCTTTGCGGATGCAGCATGCGGTGTAAATGTCTGTGATAGAGGGGAGAGAGACTCCGATGATCTTCTCAGCTGTCCTCACTATCCGCTGAAGGGTCTTGCGATCCGAGACGGTGCAGTTCCCAAACCAGGCAGTGATGCAGCTGCTCAGGACGCTCTCGATGGTCCCTCTGTAGAACACAGTCAGGATGGGGGAAGGGAGATGGGCTTTCCTCAGCCTCCTCAGGAAGTAGAGGCGCTGCTGGGCTTTCTTGGTGATGGAGCTGGTGTTGAGTGACCAGGTGAAGTTCTCCGCCAGATGGACACCAAGGAATTTGATGCTCTTGACGATCTCCACAGAGGAGCCATCGATGGACAGCGGAGAATGGTCACACTGTGCTCTCCTGAAGTCAACAACCATCTCTTTGGTCTTGTCGACGTTCAGGGAGAGGTTGTTGGCTCTGCACCAGGCTGTTAGATGTTGCACCTCCTCTCTGTATGCTGACTCGTCGTTCTTGCTGATGAGACCCACCACGGACGATGTGGTTGGAGCTGTGCATTGCTGCACAGTCATGAGTCAGCAGAGTGAACAGCAATGGACTGAGCACACAGCCCTGAGGAGCTCCAGTGCTCAGTGTGGTGGTGCTGGAGATACTGCTCCCGATCCGGACTGACTGAGGTCTCCCAGTCAGGAAATCCAGGATCCAGTTGCAGAGAGAGGTGTTCAGGCCCAGGAGACTCAGCTTCTTAATCAGCTGCTGAGGGATGATTGTGTTGAATGCTGAACTGAAATCTATGAACAGCATTCGAACGAAGGAGTCTTTGCAGTCCAGGTGTGTGAGGGCCAGATGGAGGGTTGTGCTGATGGCGTCTTCCGTGGAACGGTTAGGACGATACGCAAACTGCAAGGGGTCCAGCAAGGGTGGTAGCTGTGACTTGATGTGCCTCATGACGAGCCTCTCGAAGCATTTCATCACGATTGGTGTGAGTGCAACGGGACGGTAGTCATTGAGGCAGGAAACCGTGGACTTCTTTGGCACAGGGACGATGGTCGTTGTCTTGAGGCACGTAGGGATGATGGAGCTGCTCAGCGAGATGTTGAAGATGTCAGTGAAGACATCTGCTAGCTGCTCTGCACACTCCCTGAGAACTCTGCCAGGAATGTTGTCTGGTCCAGCAGACTTCCGTGGGTTAACTCTGCATAGAGTTCTCTTCACGTCAGCCGTGGTGAGACAGAGCACTGGGTCATTAGGAGGAGGGATGGTCTTCCTCGCTGTTGTGTTGTTCTGTGCCTCAAACCGAGCGTAGAAGTCGTTCAGCGCATCTGGAAGGGAGGCGTCACTGTCACAGGAAGGTGAAGTTGTCCTGTAGTTGGTGATCGCCTGAATGCCCTGCCACATGCGCCGGGAGTGTCTTTGTGTCTTTCAGCTAATTCAGCATCACACCACAGTGGAACACACATTCAGAGGTAAGAATCTACTAATCAGATGCTGTGTTATAGTTTTGTAAGTATCTGTTTATTTCTTTCTCATCCGTCTTACTTCAGATTAAAACCGCTTCCTTTTTCTCCAGATGAATAGCAAAATGGAAGCCAAGTGCTTCAGAGACATCAGAGACGTTGTCTTCGGGCTCAGTGATGAGTACATCTGTGTTTACGTGTCCTGATTTATGATTAATATATCCTGCTTTTTTTGAATAATCTCCTGAGAAGACTCTGTCCTTCACATCCTTTCAGGGACTGGACAGCCATGAACGATGATCTGTGCTACAAGGTGAGTGTTTTTATTTGAAATAAATAAAAAAAAATGTAATGTCCAGGATCATTCACCGAACGCTGAAGTTTAGATGAAACCCACAGCAACATGTGCAATTACAAATAAAATTTATGTGCATTAAATTCACAATTATTATTTTGCCTTGTAGCTTATAATATAATTATTAAAGCAGCTTAATCTCTCTTTTTTGGGGGGTGGGGGTGTGTGGCTAATGATATTAAATGAATACATATCTAATTTATTTTATTTATTTCCTCCCACATTCACGAATAATCATTGTCTGAATTATTTATTTATTTATTTTTTAAAAAAACACTTCAAACTAATTTACTGTACTTCTTGTCTCGTTCTTTTGCAATACACGAAGCTGGAGCTGGCGATCCTGTGCTCCTCGCTCGTGAAAGTCTTGTCGTCTCTGGTCATCGAGTTCATCCTGCCTTCGCTCATCGACGCTGTAGGAATGGAGGCGGTTCTCTGCGCCGAAACAAAACTACGCGGAAATGGAGCCGAGAGTCGCAGCAGGACTCCGGGGTGAGACTGAACTCCAACTTAAACATTTTTATCTGAACATTTCTTCTGTCTGCTTCTGTAGGAGCAGGTGATTTTGATCTGATGATCCGATAAAACTCACAGCATTCACAGAGCTAGAAATCTCACCTGACTTTGTTTATAATTATAACATTTAATGGCTAAATTGAATGAACGCAGGTTTTTTTTTTTTTGAGCTTTTTAACATTTTGTTAATAGTGACACATCACTACAGAAGCCTATAGTTTACACACTATATATTTTTACAATATTAAAGGGTAGATAAGTGTCTCTGGTTTGCTGAGGTAAACATTTTCCTGATGCAGTTTAAGTTTTGCTTTCTTTCAAAATTCTTTTTATGGTTTGGAATCCATTTCGTTTTTCTGAACAATGTTATTCTGGATAAATAAGCGAGAATGTCTTTGTTTATGTAACGTTACTCATGTCACATCTTTATAATCTTTCCTCAGGTCATCAGAAGACCCATCTGAATACGTACGCAGCTTCATCCAAGGACTTGTTTCCCAAGTCAGAGAAGCGATGAAACAGACACTTGTGAAGTTCAGCTCTGCTAAAACTTCAGAGAAAATCTGCTCGAAGCCCGAGGTTGCTGAAGAAACCTTGAGCGAGTGTCCTCTGATCGACGATCTCATGTCCTCGTCCACCAAAGCCATAATCACTGAGATGATTACGACTCTGCTGTCCGGATGTTTATTACAAAATGACGGAAGGGAAGAAGCCTGAAAGCTTTTGGCAGGTAATCAAGATGATCGTGAGGGCCATGATGCACATCGAGAACACCCAGAAATGTTCTTCCACGAGCGACGCTGTGGGAGAAAGCGCCGATGAGAAGAGCACCGTGTCTGGTGGAGGTGAGGAGGACGTTTTTAGCGAGCATGTCCAGACCAAGGCAATGCACGTTATAAGCTCAATCCTCCATGAAGCAAAAGAGGAAGTGGCTTCACTCGGGTCGAAACACTCTGAGTCTTTAGACGAGATCACAATCTTGGCATCGTCGGTCCGTGTGCATCCCTTAGCTTCCAGAATCTCAAAGACTCTTCTGAGAATTTGAAAAAACCACCACCATCATCGGATCAGATGACCGAACAGACGTTTTTACAGAATAAGCTTCTTCCAGCTGCTTGTGAGACCTACAGCTGTGTGCAGAAGAAAGTGTGTAGATTTATTCTGAAGGTCCAGGCTTCGGTTTCCCTGAAAAAAGAACATCACCAACTCACGTCAGAACACTCTGAGGATTCTTCGTCAAGGCGCTCATCAGAACGTGTCAGCGTGTCCTCAACGAAAGCTGTGAAGGCGAATGTCAGCAGCACGTCTGCTCAGGGGGAGGAGGAGCAGCTCCATCTCGACACGTGCACAGAAGAAATTATCGCTAAAATTCTGGACTTGTACAGGACGCAAGGACAGAAGCAGACGTCCGATCTCTTCCAGTCCACATGCACTCACTTAGTATGTGATGTCCTGGTCAGAAACATCCAAATCCTTGCTAAGAGACAAAAACTCAGGAAAACTGAGAGGTCTGTCTGTTACAGAAAACTGTCACGCAACCTCATTAGATATCTGGAATCCGCAGCCTGGGAAATTATGCACTCTGTTTCAAGAGAATTAGAGGAGTGTTTGAAGGCGGGGTCTAGAAACAAAACCCAGACAGGACTCTCAAGAGCGAGCAACATGAGTGCTTTCGACCACGCCAACATCTTCGCTCCTTTCCGTCTTTTTGGACACGTGAGGAACGATGTGGAGAACATTTTCTCCACGGTAAAGGAAGGCAGATGGCCAAACAAAAGGGCCAAAATGATCACACAAGATTCCGTGTTTGATAGATCTTCCTCGCATCATGGATGCCTCTCTCGAGGTTTTGCTGGACGTCTGGCTGGGAACAAGAACTCTGCTGTGAACCAGCTGAAGAGTTTGTTGTCCAGTGACTCCAGCACTGGGTGTCATGAGCCAATCATCGCGAATGCGGTCTCGGCCATTCTGAGGAACATGACTGCATCAAACATCACAAGGACGTTCTCTCAAGAAGAACGTTCACGTGGCCGCGTGTTCGGAGCTCGTGCTATTTCCCTGCTGGTCCACGGATTTGTCCCGGAGCTCCTTACTCATTTAGACTGTTACTTTTCCAGCACAGAGTTTACACAACTAGCAGCTCAGACTGAATTCTGTAAAGGAGAAGTAACAGCAAATGATGAAAAAGCTTTCACCGCGGCTGTAAGAGAACTGACAAAGAGCCTTACAGATTTCGTGGTGGAATCGTCGGCCACACCCACCAGAAGGCCTCGGAACTCGAAGACTCTGGACGAGCTGAATGCTCACAGCCAGGAGAGACAGCTTACTTCCCTAGATGAAGAGGTCAGTCATTCGAGCGCTCGAGGTTCTGCTGGGAAGAAAAAGAAGGAGAAGGAAAAGAAGAAGGTACATTTTATTCACTGATCTGAGTTTTCCTAAATATTTTTAATCAATCAGTGAAGTTGGAGCATTGTATCTGTTTAACATCATGAGCCATGAGCTGTTTTATTCCTCTTTTACCACAGCAGTAGAATAAATGTGTTTGTTATCTCACACATTTCATAAAAGAGTTCTCTTTAGTTTAATGGAATGTTTTACTTTTAATGTTTCATATATAAAACTGGTCACTTCTGCTTACGTTATAGCAGCAATAAACAGCCACACCCCTGACTAATAAAAAAATGAATTATCACTTACTGACCAATCAGAATCCAGAGTTCAGCACTATTGCTATGACTGCTGTTGCTGCCCTATAAGGAAGATGATTTTTATTGAAGCACTTTTGAGTGATCAGTGCCTTCGCTTTTTCTTTTGCTGTTAGAGTGAAACATCAGAGATCGAGAGCTGCTCTTCTGCCCAACAGGAAGTGTACTTCTGGGATGATCTAAGTGGTGAGTTCCTGAGAGAAACAATTTACATTTAGAAAGCGAATTATTCCCAGTTCATGGAAATCATGTAGCTGAGTCATGTCATTGTTTTGGAATAGGCTTTTTAATTTATCAAAGATCAAGACGATGATGAAGACGATGAAGCAGTGTAAATGTTTGTGTAATTCACATCTGGAGTTTTTAACGATTGTTGATGTAGACCACATGAAGAGGTTATAATACACCCGTGAACAGTAATAACTCGAACCCTCTTCTTTCACACGTCGTAATGCTCCATTAAGAGAGACAGCAGTTTTCTGCACAGGAAGTTTGCTGGTTTCTCCAGGAAAATGAGATCAGTGTTCAGCTTGCTGATCCTGAGATGATGGATCTGTGGATCCGGCTCACGAGAGCGCTGACTTCCTGACCTTGTACATAGTGTACAGACTTCATTTACTTCATCATTTTTTGTTCTTCTTCTTATTTCTTTTTTAAAAATTCATATTATTGTAAATATTTTATTGATTATTATTAAAATAAAATAAAAAAATCAAATATATAAGCTGTTTTGTTTGTTGTTTTGTTTTTTCTTCATCTTCGTGCAGTGAGCTGATGATCATGATGATGATCTCTCTCCGTCTGTGTTTTCCTCCTTTGTCATTTTCTGTCCTTGTATTTCTCTCTCTTCCTCCTCCTCTCTCTCTCTCTCTCTTTCTCTGGTGCATGCTGGGAGTGGGCATGGTTTGTGTGAGTGAGCGTCTGCAGGTTTCTCTCAGACTGTCTTTTCTTTCATTTTTTCTTAACCTTTTTCTATTTCCAATCACTTTTTGTTGAAGTTATTAGTGTAATGCTTGTGCACGGCGTGTGTGTGTGTTTCGGCACCATGGCGTCTCCCCCTGCGAGGGCAGCATCCTCACTTACCTTTAGAAATGGTTTCAGGTGTGTTCCTGATTTTAAAGGTTACAAGTGCCATTTGGGTGAAAGAGACGTATGTTCACATCACTCCACTCTCTGCCCCGGTCACTAAAGTCACCATATCTAATGTTCCCACATGTGTTGGTAACGAGGTTATCGAGAAGGAACTGATGAGATTTGGCAAAATCATCTGAGAGGTAAAGTCAGTCTCGCTGGGTTGTAAAAACACAGCTTTAAAACATGTCACGTCTTTTAGGAGACAGGCCTTGATAATTTTAAACTCGCCCAGTAAAACGCTGGACGTGTCTTTCCGGGTGATGTGTGAGGACAGATCTGTCATGTTGTATGCGAGCACAGAGAATTTGCGCTGTTTCGAGTGCGGTGACATCGGGCACAAGCGCTACTCCTGTCCGCATAAAGAATGCGGGTTTGAGAGACAGGACAGTGCGGAAATCACTGAGACCATCTCTGAACAGGATCAGACAGAGCAGCATTCTGACCCAGTAAATGACCATAACATGGAGGTAAGACCAGCTGCTTCTCCTAATGTTAATGCTCATGTTGGTGACGGTGAGAAGCCTAGCTGCAGTAGTGGTGTGAGTTCTGTGAATCAGAGTAATTATTCTGATGAGAGTATTGTTAAATCTGTGACCCAGAGTATCAGCTACTCTGATGCAGCCAAGGGGGCGAGTCGGAGCATAAGGTACTCTGAGGCTGCTGAAACTGGGAATCAGAATAATAGTGACTCTGATGATGCTAGGGTTGTGGGTCTGATTAAAAAGCGCTCTGTTCTTAAAAGAGTGAGTAGGAGCACTAGTGACTCTGATGGTCGTAAGAGAGTGAGTAAGGGCACTAGTGACTCTGGCTGCACTGAAACATATACGCTGCCCTGAGCGATGAAGAACAGGTAGTGATACCGAGTGAGCGGCAGAGTAATGATATGGACACTTGTTCTTTTGCTACAGAAGAGAGCTTTGATGATGATGAGTCAGTTACTGATTCAGACATGAGCCAGGACACTGACCTGTATTCAGTTGACCAGATAAATGACTTTTTAGATGCGACTAAGGGTAAAAAGGTTGAACTGGAAAAGTTTTTCCCAGATTTAAACAAGTTTGTTGCATCCGTGATGAAAGCATGTAAAGAAAGCAGTTTTGACGTTTTATCACAACAGAAACATTTTAGACTAAAGAAACACCCAACTGCAATCAGGCATGGAATCAAACCTTTCATGTCATTGTCTCCCTCTTATCCATAGCTGGGTCGTGGGGGCAGCAGTCTAAGCAGGGATGCCCACACTTCCCTCTCCCTAGCCACTTCCTCCAACTCTTCCGGGGGAATTCCCAGGTCAGCCGAGAGACATAGTCCGTCCAGCTTGTCCTGGGTCTTCCCCGGGGTCTCTTCCTGGTGGGGCATGCCTGGAACACCTCCCCTGGGAGACATTCAGGAGGCATCTGAAACAGATGCCCAAGCCACCTCAACTGGCCCCTTTCGATGTGGAGGAGCAGTGGTTCTAATCTGAGCTCCTCCCGGGTGACAGAGCTCCTTACCTTATCTCTAAGGGAACGCCCCGCCACCTTAGGAAAGAAACTCATTTTGGCCACCTGCGTCTGGGATCTTGTCCTTTCGGTAATGACCCAAAGCTCATGACCATAAGTAAGAGTAGGAACGTAGCTTGACTGGTAAATCGAGAGCTTCGGCTTTCGGTTCAGCTCCTTCTTCACCACAAAAGACCAGTACATAGACCACATTGCTGCTGCCGCTGCACCAATCCGTCTGTCAATCTCATGCTCCATCCTTCCCTCACTCGTAAACAAAACCCAGAGATACTTAAACTCCTCCACTTGAGGGAGGAACACCCCTCCAACCTGGAGGGGACAAACCACCTTTTTCCGGTCGAAAACCATGGCCACGTATTTGGAGGTGCTGTTCCTCATCCCAGCTGCTTCGCACTTGGCTCCAAACTGCCCCAGTGCACGCTGTAAGTCCTTGCTCGAAAGAGCCAACAGGGCATCATCTGCAAAAAGCAGAGATGAAATCCTATGGTCCCCAAACCGGACTCCCTCCACCACCTGGCTGCACCTACAAATTCTGTCCATTGCCGGAGTCCAATGTGCACTGGGAACAGGTCTGACTTACAGCTGGCAATGTGAACCAAGCTCCTGCTCTGGTCATATAGAGACTGAACAGCCCTTAACAGAGGGCCATGGACCCCATACTCCCGGGGCACCTCCCACAGAATGCCACAAGGGACACGGTCGAATGGCTTCTCCAAGTCCACAAAACACATATGGACTGGTTGGGCAAACTCCCATGAACCCTCAAGCAACCTGTGAAGGGTATAGAGCTGGTCCAGTGTTCCACGACTAGGACGAAAACCGCATTGTTCCTCCTGAATCCAAGGTTCGACTAAAGGTTGGACTCTCTTCTCCAGTACCCTGGAGTAGACTTTCCCTGGGAGGCTGAGGAGTGTGATCCCCCTGTAGTTGGAACACACCCTCCAATCACCCTTCTTAAAAAGAATTAAAATTGGATTGGATTAAAATCCTGTACACAGATGCCTCTTGCATGATTAAGCAGGAGGACTGACCACATCAATCATGATGAGGAGAGGGATCAGACAGGGCTGTCCAATGTCTGGTCAGCTGTACAGCCTCACGATAGAACCTCTGCTGTGTCTGTTAAGGAAAAACTTCACTGTCGATCAGTTAAACTCTTAGCGTACGCAGATGACATCACAGTCATAATCAAGACATAGGAAGACATCCAAGCTACACAAAGGGCTCTGAAAACTTAGGGAAGAGCCTCATCAGCCAGACTAAACTGGCAAAAAACTGAAGCACTGTGGTCTGGATTTAGAGAGAACCCACCTGATCTTCCAGAAAACATCCAGTGGGGAACAACCGGGATAAAATGTCTGGGAGTGAACCTCGGAAGAGATGAGTTCAATTTCAAAAACTGGGACGGGCTACTAGAGAAAATTAATGTTAAACTGGCCAAATGGAGATGGGCGTTACCCCAGCTATCTTACAGGGGAAGAGTTCTGATCATCAACCTCATTGCGTCAATGTTGTGGCACAAGTTCACGGTTCTAGATCCACCAAAGAGCCTGACTGATGAGAGCCAAAGGATTCTTGTAGACTTCTTCTGGTCAGGACAACACTGGCTGAGAGCTGCAGTTCTCTACCTCCCAGTTCATGAAGGAGGACAGGGATTAATGCACATACAGTCCAGGCTGGCAGCCTTTCGACTACAAGCAGCACAACATCTTCTCTACCATGAACACCACCAGTGGATAGATGTGGCACACACCCTGCTGAGAAAGACTGGAGGATCTACCTACATTTGTGAACAAACATTCTCAGTGATGAAGTTTAACAAATCCAGATACAGATCCTCTCTCAGTGATGATCACTTGTGTGCTGTCCTTCGCATATCCACCTCAGATATTCAACCTGACTTCAGTGCACTTGTTCAAGCCCAACACAGGCTAGATTTCTCTCACTGAACAAAAAAAATGAACTCAGGTAAAACAATCAAACAAACATCACTGGGGCATTTATTCCTTTTTTTTATATGAAGTTGATGTTGTGATGCTGGTGTTTAAAATACATGTACCTGCATTTTTGTATAAAGGTGATAAATCTGAAACTTCAAAAAAATGCACATTTCCAGAGTTCAGTGCACTTGTTCAAGCCCAACACTGGCTGGAGTTCTCTTACTGAACTAAAAAAAAAGAACTCAGGTAAAACAATTAAACAAACACTGAGGAATTTATTGTTTTTTTTAATATGAAGTTGATGTTGTGATGCTAGTCTTTAAAATACATGTACTTGCATTTTTGTGTTTGAGTTTTTGAAACTTCAAAAATGTGCATTTCCTGTTTTTATGAATGTTTATTAAATAGTGATATAATTGTGTGCCCCGCATTTTCATTGTCTCGTTGTTATGTTTCATTTACTGTTTTTTATGAAGAGATATAATATATTGGGCAGAAATTAATTAAGTGTATTGGTCCGACCCTCTAAAACTACCCCAGTTTCTAATGTGGCCCCTTGGGAAAATTAATTGCCCAACCCTGGCCCATCCCTGGCCTGGTGAATAATGTAAATGAGTTCTATCAGGTTTGGGGTGTTGATGATCTTGTATGTAAACATGATGAGCGGGGATTCACTTTAAACATCTGAAATGGCTTTTGATTTGAAATGAACTTTTTTCTGTCTGACTGCATGAACTGATCTGTAACATACTGCCAGTGATGTTTTCATTCAGTTAATACTGAATGATTTTAATATTCTAGTCTTTTCTTTCTTCTCTTTCTATTTTTCTCATTCCTTCATTTTTCCTCTTTTCCTTTTTTTCTATTCTTTTTTCTTTATTTCTTTCTTTTTCTATTTTTTCTCATATATTTATTTATTTTATTAAGTTCTGTTTTTCTTGTGATATTTGTTTTTTCTTTTCAATATTTTTGCATCTGTGACTTGTTTTTGTTTATATTTGAACTTGCACTGATGTGTGCTCTTTTAACTTTTTTGTAAATAAAGAGAAGTTTAAAAGTCAAGTCTCTCTCTCTCTCTCTCTCTCTCTCTCTCTCTCTTTTTTAATTCAATTCTATTTTATTGTATAGCACTTTTAACAATGGACATTATAAAATAAAAAAAATAAAGTTAAGTTTATTTCTAAGATTTATCGCTAATGAGAAGCCTAAGGTGACGGTGGTGAGGTAAAACTCAGGAACTCAAGGAAGGAACCTTGAGAGAAACCCAGGCTCAGAAGGGAAGCTCGTCCTCATTTAGGTGACACTGGACAGGAAATGATGTGAATGTTGATAATGGCCTTTTTAACTGTTTATAGTCGCAAGGAATTGTGCCACCAAGAGCTCCTGAGGAACTAACAGACTAATAGACTTAGCTCAAATTCCATCTCTCTCTCTCTCTCTCTCTCTCTCTCTCACTCTCTCACTCACTCTCTCTCTCTGTCCATTAGAGGGCAGCAGAGTGTCAGATTTACTGGACATCACATCCAGCAGAACCCCAAACAAGCAGTTGATGTTCAGGGAAGTGCAGTGTGAAGATATTGTAGTGTCTACACACACAAACCTTCTCTACACCGTTAACTCTTTCTAGGAATCTCCCAGCTACACCTCCATGTAATCATGGGCTACTGATATTTTTTTTTATTTAGAAAGTTTCAATAATGTTCTTTAATAAACTCCTGCTTTAAAAAATAAATAAATAAATAAACAGTCCCTGACCGTGAAGAAGAGGAAGAGAAAGAAAAAAAAGAGAGGAATATTTCTGCAGAAATGACCGAGCACACTCAACACGGCCATTAACAAACCACAGCTATGTGTGTGTGTGTGTGTGTCTGTGTGTGTGCGCTAAGCCAAAGTGCTGAACAATGCTGAAGTAAAAACAATGTGGGTTTGTTAACCAGAAAAACTCGACACTTTCAACTCACTGAACTACACTGAACACACACACACACAACGTGAACTTTTATAAATGTATTTATAATGTAGGATCTTTTTAAACGTATGTTTTATTTTCAGACTGTGGATTTATTTACACTGAATATCACTACATTAACTCGGTAACTCACAGTTAGTTAATACAAACTGTATATCTTTTAAAATCTTTCTTAAAAAGTAAACAAAAACTAAATAAATATATTTTTTCAGAATGGTTCATAAGCTATATGAATACAGAAGAGAAATACTAGCAAAATACGTTGCCGATGTTGCAGCTTTCCGAAGGAATCCAAGAGACGAAAACTGGCCATGGGAGGAGTCTCACCTTGACTCCTCCCACTGATAAACGTTCAATGCTGCGTTCGAGTTAACTCAGAAGTCAACTCACAAATTCATCTTCTTTCCTCTGTCGTTAGCAAACAAACAAACAAAAAGCTAGCCAGCTAACTGTCCTCCTGGAAACAGTGACCCTTATAGCTGCTGTTATAGATTTAAGTAAATCCGTATGTAAGTTGATTGATCTAAAACAAATCGGTGTATATAGACTTTAACTCAACTTTGTTTCCTGTTTCTGTGAGCAGCCATGTTGATTTGATGTCAACTCGGGGGTTGGGAAAACCGACTAGAGCTTCAGGAGATTTGTTGATAGAAATTTCTTGTTTTTTCCCCTGTACTAATCACACATGCTGTGAATGGACATAGATTGAAAATGCCTTTAATAGCTGTCACACTCAGGGTGGGGGTGATAACCACATCGTTTTACACTTCCAACACATTTCCCCTTGCTGTGTGACAGCGATAGAGGACACTGATACAACCGACAGCTGCTTTGATTAATCAGCAAACGAGAGAGAGAGAGAGAGAGAGAGAGAGGGGAGAGAGAGAGAGTGAGAGAGACAGGGAGAGAGAGGAGAGAGTGAGAGAGAGAGACAGAGAGAGAGAGAGAGAGAGAGAGGAGAGTGAGAGAGAGAGTGAGAGAGAGAGAGAGAGAGAGAGAAGAGAGTGAGAGAGACTGAGAGTGAGAGAGACTTAGAGAGAGAGAGAGAGAGAGAGAGAGAGAGAGAAGAATGTTTGGTGTTAATACCCAGCATGAGTCATTGTGAAGAAAAAAAAGAGAGAAAGGCCTGTGTTCATTCGTCTCTAAGCAGCATGTGTGTATCAGTGTGTATTATTGTGTATCAGTGTGTATTATTGTGTATCAGTGTGTATTACTGTGTATCAGTGTGTATTACTGTGTATCAGTGTGTATTACTGTGTATCAGTGTGTATTATTGTGTATCAGTGTGTATTATTGTGTATCAGTGTGTATTACTGTGTATCAGTGTGTATTACTGTGTATCAGTGTGTATTACTGTGTATCAGTGTGTATTATTGTGTATCAGTGTGTATTACTGTGTATCAGTGTGTATTACTGTGTATCAGTGTGTATCAGTGTGTATTATTGTGTATCAGTGTGTATTACTGTGTATCAGTGTGTATTACTGTGTATCAGTGTGTATCAGTGTGTATTATTGTGTATCAGTGTGTATTATTGTGTATCAGTGTGTATTACTGTGTATCAGTGTGTATTACTGTGTATCAGTGTGTATTATTGTGTATCAGTGTGTATTACTGTGTATCAGTGTGTATTACTGTGTATCAGTGTGTATCAGTGTGTATTATTGTGTATCAGTGTGTATTACTGTGTATCAGTGTGTATTACTGTGTATCAGTGTGTATTACTGTGTATCAGTGTGTATCAGTGTGTATTATTGTGTATCAGTGTGTATCAGTGTGTATTATTGTGTATCAGTGTGTATTACTGTGTATCAGTGTGTATTACTGTGTATCAGTGTGTATCAGTGTGTATTATTGTGTATCAGTGTGTATTACTGTGTATCAGTGTGTATTATTGTGTATCAGTGTGTATTACTGTGTATCAGTGTGTATTACTGTGTATCAGTGTGTATCAGTGTGTATTATTGTGTATCAGTGTGTATTACTGTGTATCAGTGTGTATTACTGTGTATCAGTGTGTATTACTGTGTATCAGTGTGTATCAGTGTGTATTATTGTGTATCAGTGTGTATTACTGTGTTTCAGTGTGTTTCAGTGTGTATTACTGTGTATCAGTGTGTATTATTGTGTATCAGTGTGTATTACTGTGTATCAGTGTGTATTACTGTGTATCAGTGTGTATTACTGTGTATCAGTGCGTATCAGTGTGTATCAGTGTGTATTATTGTGTATCAGTGTGTTTCAGTGTGTATTACTGTGTATCAGTGTGTATTATTGTGTATCAGTGTGTATTACTGTGTTTCAGTGTGTTTCAGTGTGTATTACTGTGTATCAGTGTGTATTATTGTGTATCAGTGTGTTTCAGTGTGTTTCAGTGTGTATTACTGTGTGTCAGTGTGTATTACTGTGTTTCAGTGTGTTTCAGTGTGTTTCAGTGTGTATTACTGTGTATCAGTGTGTATTATTGTGTATCAGTGTGTATTACTGTGTTTCAGTGTGTTTCAGTGTGTATTACTGTGTTTCAGTGTGTTTCAGTGTGTATTACTGTGTATCAGTGTGTATTACTGTGTATCAGTGTGTATTATTGTGTATTAGTGTGTATCACTGTGTATTATTATGCATCCATATGTCAGTGTGTATCAGTGTGTGTGTCAGTGTGTATTATTGTGTATCAGTGTGTATCAGTGTGTATTACTGTGTATCAGTGTGTATTACTGTGTATCAGTGTGTTTCAGTGTGTATTACTGTGTATCAGTGTGTATTACTGTGTTTCAGTGTGTTTCAGTGTGTATTACTGTGTATCAGTGTGTATCACTGTGTATTATTATGCATCCATATGTCAGTGTGTATCAGTGTGTGTGTCAGTGTGTATTATTGTGTATCAGTGTGTTTCAGTGTGTATTACTGTGTATCAGTGTGTTTCAGTGTGTATTACTGTGTATCAGTGTGTATTATTGTGTATCAGTGTGTATTACTGTGTTTCAGTGTGTATTATTGTGTATCAGTGTGTATTATTGTGTATCAGTGTGTATCACTGTGTATTATTATGCATCCATATGTCAGTGTGTATCAGTGTGTGTGTCAGTGTGTATTACTGTGTATCCGTATGTCAGTGTGTATTACTGTGTATCAGTGTGTGTCAGTGTGTATTACTGTGTATCCATGTGTGTCAGTGTGTATTATTATTTATCAGTGTGTATCAGTGTGTATTACTGTGTATCAGTGTGTATTACTGTGTATCAGTGTGTTTCAGTGTGTATTACTGTGTATCAGTGTGTATTACTGTGTATCAGTGTGTATTATTGTGTATCAGTGTGTATTATTGTGTATCAGTGTGTATCACTGTGTATTATTATGCATCCATATGTCAGTGTGTATCAGTGTGTGTGTCAGTGTGTATTATTGTGTATCAGTGTGTATTACTGTGTATCAGTGTGTTTCAGTGTGTATTACTGTGTATCAGTGTGTATTACTGTGTATCAGTGTGTTTCAGTGTGTATTACTGTGTATCAGTGTGTATTACTGTGTATCAGTGTGTATTATTGTGTATCAGTGTGTATTATTGTGTATCAGTGTGTATCACTGTGTATTATTATGCATCCATATGTCAGTGTGTATCAGTGTGTGTGTCAGTGTGTATTATTGTGTATCAGTGTGTATCAGTGTGTATTACTGTCTATCAGTGTGTATTACTGTGTATCAGGGTGTTTCAGTGTGTATTACTGTGTATCAGTGTGTTTCAGCGTGTATTACTGTGTATCAGTGTGTATTATTGTGTATCAGTGTGTATTATTTTGTATCAGTGTGTATTACTGTGTATCAGTGTGTTTCAGTGTGTATTACTGTGTATCAGTGTGTATTATTGTGTATCAGTGTGTATTATTGTGTATCAGTGTGTATCACTGTGTATTATTATGTATCAGTGTGTATTACTGTGTATCAGTGTGTATTACTGTTTATCAGTGTGTTTCAGTGTGTATTATTGTGTATCAGTGTGTATCACTGTGTATTATTATGTATCCATATGTCAGTGTGTATCAGTGTGTGTGTCAGTGTGTATTACTGTGTATCAGTGTGTATTACTGTGTATCAGTGTGTTTCAGTGTGTATTATTATGTATCAGTGTGTATTACTGTGTATCAGTGTGTATTACTGTGTATCAGTGTGTTTCAGTGTGTATTATTGTGTATCAGTGTGTATCACTGTGTATTATTATGTATCCATATGTCAGTGTGTATCAGTGTGTGTGTCAGTGTGTATTACTGTGTATCCGTATGTCAGTGTGTATTACTGTGTATCAGTGTGTGTCAGTGTGTATTATTATGTATCAGTGTGTATCAGTGTGTGTGTCAGTGTGTATTACTGTGTATCCGTATGTCAGTGTGTATTACTGTGTATCAGTGTGTGTCAGTGTGTATTATTATGTATCAGTGTGTGTCAGTGTGTATTATTGTGTATCAGTGTGTGTCAGTGTGTATTATTGTGTATCAGTGTGTTTCAGTGTGTATTATTGTGTATCAGTGTGTTTCAGTGTGTATTATTATGTATCAGTGTGTTTCAGTGTGTATTATTGTGTATCAGTGTGTATTATTGTGTATCAGTGTGTTTCAGTGTGTATTATTGTGTATCAGTGTGTTTCAGTGTGTATTATTGTGTATCAGTGTGTTTCAGTGTGTATTATTATGTATCAGTGTGTTTCAGTGTGTATTATTGTGTATCCATATGTCAGTGTGTATTATTATGTATCAGTGTGTTTCAGTGTATATTATTGTGTATCCATATGTCAGTGTGTATTATTGTGTATCCATATGTCAGTGTGTATTATTATGTATCAGTGTGTTTCAGTGTGTATTATTATGTATCAGTGTGTTTCAGTGTGTATTATTGTGTATCCATATGTCAGTGTGTATTACTGTGTATCAGTGTGTTTCAGTGTATATTATTATGTATCAGTGTGTTTCAGTGTGTATTACTGTGTATCCGTATGTCAGTGTGTATTATTGTGTATCAGTGTGTATTATTATGTATCCGTATGTCAGTGTGTATTATTGTGTATCAGTGTGTATCAGTGTGTATTATTGTGTATCAGTGTGTATTATATATCCATATGTCAGTGTGTATTATTGTGTATCAGTGTGTTTCAGTGTGTATTACTGTGTATCCGTATGTCAGTGTGTATTATTGTGTATCAGTGTGTTTCAGTGTGTATTATTGTGTATCAGTGTGTTTCAGTGTGTATTATTGTGTATCAGTGTGTTTCAGTGTGTATTATTGTGTATCAGTGTGTTTCAGTGTGTATTATTATGTATCAGTGTGTTTCAGTGTGTATTATTATGTATCAGTGTGTTTCAGTGTGTATTATATATCCGTATGTCAGTGTGTATTATTGTGTATCAGTGTGTTTCAGTGTGTATTACTGTGTATCAGTGTGTATTATATATCCGTATGTCAGTGTGTATTATTGTGTATCAGTGTGTTTCAGTGTGTATTACTGTGTATCAGTGTGTTTCAGTGTGTATTATTGTGTATCAGTGTGTTTCAGTGTATATTATTATGTATCAGTGTGTTTCAGTGTGTATTATTGTGTATCAGTGTGTTTCAGTGTATATTATTATGTATCAGTGTGTTTCAGTGTGTATTACTGTGTATCCGTATGTCAGTGTGTATTATTGTGTATCAGTGTGTATTACTGTGTATCCGTATGTCAGTGTGTATTATTGTGTATCAGTGTGTATTACTGTGTATCCGTATGTCAGTGTGTATTATTGTGTATCAGTGTGTATTATTGTGTATCAGTGTGTATTATTGTGTATCAGTGTGTATTATTGTGTATCAGTGTGTATTATTATGTATCCGTATGTCAGTGTGTATTATTGTGTATCAGTGTGTATTATTGTGTATCAGTGTGTATTATTATGTATCCGTATGTCAGTGTGTATTATTGTGTATCAGTGTGTATTATTGTGTATCAGTGTGTATTATATATCCATATGTCAGTGTGTATTATTGTGTATCAGTGTGTTTCAGTGTGTATCAGTGTGTTTCAGTGTGTATTATTGTGTATCAGTGTGTTTCAGTGTGTATCAGTGTGTTTCAGTGTGTATTATTATGTATCAGTGTGTTTCAGTGTGTATTACTGTGTATCAGTGTGTATTATATATCCGTATGTCAGTGTGTATTATTGTGTATCAGTGTGTTTCAGTGTGTATTACTGTGTATCCGTATGTCAGTGTGTATTATTGTGTATCAGTGTGTTTCAGTGTGTATCAGTGTGTTTCAGTGTGTATTATTGTGTATCAGTGTGTTTCAGTGTGTATCAGTGTGTTTCAGTGTGTATTATTATGTATCAGTGTGTTTCAGTGTGTATTACTGTGTATCAGTGTGTATTATATATCCGTATGTCAGTGTGTATTATTGTGTATCAGTGTGTTTCAGTGTGTATTACTGTGTATCCGTATGTCAGTGTGTTTTAGTGTGTATCAGTGTGTTTCAGTGTGTATTATTGTGTATCAGTGTGTTTCAGTGTGTATTATTATGTATCAGTGTGTTTCAGTGTGTATTATTATGTATCAGTGTGTTTCAGTGTGTATTATTGTGTATCAGTGTGTTTCAGTGTGTATTATTGTGTATCAGTGTGTTTCAGTGTGTATTATTATGTATCAGTGTGTTTCAGTGTGTATTACTGTGTATTACTGTGTGTCTGTATGTCAGTGTGTATTATTGTGTATCAGTGTGTTTCAGTGTGTATTATTGTGTATCAGTGTGTTTCAGTGTGTATTACTGTGTATTACTGTGTGTCTGTATGTCAGTGTGTATTACTGTGTATCAGTGTGTTTCAGTGTGTATTATTGTGTATCAGTGTGTTTCAGTGTGTATTATTGTGTATCAGTGTGTTTCAGTGTGTATTATTATGTATCAGTGTGTATTACTGTGTATCAGTGTGTATTATATATCCGTATGTCAGTGTGTATTATTGTGTATCAGTGTGTTTCAGTGTGTATTACTGTGTATCCGTATGTCAGTGTGTATTATTGTGTATCAGTGTGTTTCAGTGTGTATCAGTGTGTTTCAGTGTGTATTATTGTGTATCAGTGTGTTTCAGTGTGTATCAGTGTGTTTCAGTGTGTATTATTATGTATCAGTGTGTTTCAGTGTGTATTACTGTGTATCAGTGTGTATTATATATCCGTATGTCAGTGTGTATTATTGTGTATCAGTGTGTTTCAGTGTGTATTACTGTGTATCCGTATGTCAGTGTGTTTTAGTGTGTATCAGTGTGTTTCAGTGTGTATTATTGTGTATCAGTGTGTTTCAGTGTGTATTATTATGTATCAGTGTGTTTCAGTGTGTATTATTATGTATCAGTGTGTTTCAGTGTGTATTATTGTGTATCAGTGTGTTTCAGTGTGTATTATTGTGTATCAGTGTGTTTCAGTGTGTATTATTGTGTATCAGTGTGTTTCAGTGTGTATTACTGTGTATTACTGTGTGTCTGTATGTCAGTGTGTATTATTGTGTATCAGTGTGTTTCAGTGTGTATTATTGTGTATCAGTGTGTTTCAGTGTGTATTATTGTGTATCAGTGTGTTTCCAGTGTGTATTATTGTGTATCAGTGTGTTTCAGTGTGTATTACTGTGTATTACTGTGTGTCTGTATGTCAGTGTGTATTATTGTGTATCAGTGTGTTTCAGTGTGTATTACTGTGTATCAGTGTGTTTCAGTGTGTATTATTATGTATCAGTGTGTTTCAGTGTGTATTATTGTGTATCAGTGTGTTTCAGTGTGTATTATTATGTATCAGTGTGTATTATTGTGTATCAGTGTGTTTCACTGTGTATTGTGTGTATCAGTGTGTTCAATGTGTATTATTGTGTATCAGTGTGTTTCATTGTGTATTATTATGTATCAGTGTGTTTCAGTGTGTATTACTGTGTATTACTGTGTGTCTGTATGTCAGTGTGTATTATTGTGTATCAGTGTGTTTCAGTGTGTATTATTGTGTATCAGTGTGTTTCAGTGTGTATTACTGTGTATTACTGTGTGTCTGTATGTCAGTGTGTATTATTGTGTATCAGTGTGTTTCAGTGTGTATTATTGTGTATCAGTGTGTTTCAGTGTGTATTATTATGTATCAGTGTGTATTACTGTGTATCAGTGTGTTTCAGTGTGTATTATTGTGTATCAGTGTGTTTCAATGTGTATTATTGTGTATCAGTGTGTTTCAGTGTGTATTATTATGTATCAGTGTGTTTCAGTGTGTATTACTGTGTATTACTGTGTGTCTGTATGTCAGTGTGTATTATTGTGTATCAGTGTGTTTCAGTGTGTATTACTGTGTATCAGTGTGTTTCAGTGTGCATTATTATGTATCAGTGTGTTTCAGTGTGTATTACTGTGTATCAGTGTGTTTCAGTGTGTATTATTGTGTATCAGTGTGTTTCAGTGTGTATTATTGTGTATCAGTGTGTTTCAGTGTGTATTATTATGTATCAGTGTGTATTACTGTGTATCAGTGTGTTTCAGTGTGTATTATTATGTATCAGTGTGTATTACTGTGTATCAGTGTGTTTCAGTGTGTTTTATTATGTATCAGTGTGTATTATTGTGTATCAGTGTGTTTCAGTGTGTATTATTATGTATCAGTGTGTATTACTGTGTATCAGTGTGTTTCAGTGTGTATTATTGTGTATCAGTGTGTTTCAGTGTGTATTATTGTGTATCAGTGTGTTTCAGTGTGTATTATTGTGTATCAGTGTGTTTCAGTGTGTATCAGTGTGTATTACTGTGTGTCTGTATGTCAGTGTGTATTATTGTGTATCAGTGTGTTTCAGTGTGTATTATTGTGTATCAGTGTGTTTCAGTGTGTATTACTGTGTATCAGTGTGTTTCAGTGTGTATTATTATGTATCAGTGTGTTTCAGTGTGTATTATTGTGTATCAGTGTGTTTCAGTGTGTATTATTGTGTATCAGTGTGTTTCAGTGTGTATTATTGTGTATCAGTGTGTTTCAGTGTGTATTATTGTGTATCAGTGTGTTTCAGTGTGTATTATTGTGTATCAGTGTGTTTCAGTGTGTATTATTGTGTATCAGTGTGTTTCAGTGTGTATTATTATGTATCAGTGTGTATTACTGTGTATCAGTGTGTTTCAGTGTGTATTATTATGTATCAGTGTGTATTACTGTGTATCAGTGTGTATTACTGTGTATCAGTGTGTTTCAGTGTGTATTATTATGTATCAGTGTGTATTACTGTGTATCAGTGTGTTTCAGTGTGTATTATTGTGTATCAGTGTGTTTCAGTGTGTATTATTGTGTATCAGTGTGTTTCAGTGTGTATCAGTGTGTATTACTGTGTGTCTGTATGTCAGTGTGTATTATTGTGTATCAGTGTGTTTCAGTGTGTATTATTGTGTATCAGTGTGTTTCAGTGTGTATTATTATGTATCAGTGTGTTTCAGTGTGTATTATTATGTATCAGTGTGTTTCAGTGTGTATTATTGTGTATCAGTGTGTTTCAGTGTGTATTACTGTGTATCAGTGTGTATTACTGTGTTTCAGTGTGTATTACTGTGTATCAGTGTGTATTATTGTGTATCAGTGTGTATTACTGTGTTTCAGTGTGTTTCAGTGTGTATTACTGTGTATCAGTGTGTATTACTGTGTATCAGTGTGTATTATTGTGTATCAGTGTGTATTACTGTGTTTCAGTGTGTTTCAGTGTGTTTCAGTGTGTATTACTGTGTATCAGTGTGTATTATTGTGTATCAGTGTGTATTACTGTGTATCAGTGTGTTTCAGTGTGTATTACTGTGTATCAGTGTGTATTATTGTGTATCAGTGTGTATTACTGTGTTTCAGTGTGTTTCAGTGTGTATTACTGTGTATCAGTGTGTATTATTGTGTATCAGTGTGTATTACTGTGTATCAGTGTGTTTCAGTGTGTATTACTGTGTATCAGTGTGTATTATTGTGTATCAGTGTGTATTACTGTGTTTCAGTGTGTTTCAGTGTGTATTACTGTGTATCAGTGTGTATTATTGTGTATCAGTGTGTATTACTGTGTATCAGTGTGTTTCAGTGTGTATTACTGTGTATCAGTGTGTATTTTTGTGTATCAGTGTGTATTATTGTGTATCA
Organism: Hemibagrus wyckioides; assembly: GCF_019097595.1. Lineage (NCBI taxonomy): Eukaryota > Metazoa > Chordata > Actinopteri > Siluriformes > Bagridae > Hemibagrus > Hemibagrus wyckioides. The sequence goes on along the minus strand of NC_080737.1, from coordinate 19,182,484 downwards.
GTGTGTATTACTGTGTTTCAGTGTGTTTCAGTGTGTTTCAGTGTGTATTACTGTGTATCAGTGTGTATTATTGTGTATCAGTGTGTATTACTGTGTATCAGTGTGTTTCAGTGTGTATTACTGTGTATCAGTGTGTATTATTGTGTATCAGTGTGTATTACTGTGTATCAGTGTGTTTCAGTGTGTATTACTGTGTATCAGTGTGTTTCAGTGTGTATTACTGTGTATCAGTGTGTATTACTGTGTATCAGTGTGTATTATTGTGTATCAGTGTGTATTACTGTGTATCAGTGTGTATTACTGTGTTTCAGTGTGTTTCAGTGTGTTTCAGTGTGTATTACTGTGTATCAGTGTGTATTATTGTGTATCAGTGTGTATTACTGTGTTTCAGTGTGTTTCAGTGTGTTTCAGTGTGTATTACTGTGTATCAGTGTGTATTATTGTGTATCAGTGTGTATTATTGTGTATCAGTGTGTATTACTGTGTATCAGTGTGTTTCAGTGTGTATTACTGTGTATCAGTGTGTATTACTGTGTATCAGTGTGTATTATTGTGTATTAGTGTGTATCACTGTGTATTATTATGCATCCATATGTCAGTGTGTATCAGTGTGTGTGTCAGTGTGTATTATTGTGTATCAGTGTGTATCAGTGTGTATTACTGTGTATCAGTGTGTATTACTGTGTATCAGTGTGTTTCAGTGTGTATTACTGTGTATCAGTGTGTATTACTGTGTTTCAGTGTGTTTCAGTGTGTATTACTGTGTATCAGTATGTATCACTGTGTATTATTATGCATCCATATGTCAGTGTGTATCAGTGTGTGTGTCAGTGTGTATTATTGTGTATCAGTGTGTTTCAGTGTGTATTACTGTGTATCAGTGTGTTTCAGTGTGTATTACTGTGTATCAGTGTGTATTATTGTGTATCAGTGTGTATTACTGTGTTTCAGTGTGTATTATTGTGTATCAGTGTGTATTATTGTGTATCACTGTGTATTATTATGCATCCATATGTCAGTGTGTATCAGTGTGTGTGTCAGTGTGTATTACTGTGTATCCGTATGTCAGTGTGTATTACTGTGTATCAGTGTGTGTCAGTGTGTATTACTGTGTATCCATGTGTGTCAGTGTGTATTATTATTTATCAGTGTGTATCAGTGTGTATTACTGTGTATCAGTGTGTATTACTGTGTATCAGTGTGTTTCAGTGTGTATTACTGTGTATCAGTGTGTATTACTGTGTATCAGTGTGTATTATTGTGTATCAGTGTGTATTATTGTGTATCAGTGTGTATCACTGTGTATTATTATGCATCCATATGTCAGTGTGTATCAGTGTGTGTGTCAGTGTGTATTATTGTGTATCAGTGTGTATCAGTGTGTATTACTGTGTATCAGTGTGTTTCAGTGTGTATTACTGTGTATCAGTGTGTATTACTGTGTATCAGTGTGTTTCAGTGTGTATTACTGTGTATCAGTGTGTATTACTGTGTATCAGTGTGTATTATTGTGTATCAGTGTGTATTATTGTGTATCAGTGTGTATCACTGTGTATTATTATGCATCCATATGTCAGTGTGTATCAGTGTGTGTGTCAGTGTGTATTATTGTGTATCAGTGTGTATCAGTGTGTATTACTGTCTATCAGTGTGTATTACTGTGTATCAGTGTGTTTCAGTGTGTATTACTGTGTATCAGTGTGTTTCAGCATGTATTACTGTGTATCAGTGTGTATTATTGTGTATCAGTGTGTATTATTTTGTATCAGTGTGTATTACTGTGTATCAGTGTGTTTCAGTGTGTATTACTGTGTATCAGTGTGTATTATTGTGTATCAGTGTGTATTATTGTGTATCAGTGTGTATCAGTGTGTATTATTATGTATCAGTGTGTATTACTGTGTATCAGTGTGTATTACTGTTTATCAGTGTGTTTCAGTGTGTATTATTGTGTATCAGTGTGTATCACTGTGTATTATTATGTATCCATATGTCAGTGTGTATCAGTGTGTGTGTCAGTGTGTATTACTGTGTATCAGTGTGTATTACTGTGTATCAGTGTGTTTCAGTGTGTATTATTATGTATCAGTGTGTATTACTGTGTATCAGTGTGTATTACTGTGTATCAGTGTGTTTCAGTGTGTATTATTGTGTATCAGTGTGTATCACTGTGTATTATTATGTATCCATATGTCAGTGTGTATCAGTGTGTGTGTCAGTGTGTATTACTGTGTATCCGTATGTCAGTGTGTATTACTGTGTATCAGTGTGTGTCAGTGTGTATTATTATGTATCAGTGTGTGTCAGTGTGTATTATTGTGTATCAGTGTGTGTCAGTGTGTATTATTGTGTATCAGTGTGTTTCAGTGTGTATTATTGTGTATCAGTGTGTTTCAGTGTGTATTATTATGTATCAGTGTGTTTCAGTGTGTATTATTGTGTATCAGTGTGTTTCAGTGTGTATTATTGTGTATCAGTGTGTTTCAGTGTGTATTATTGTGTATCAGTGTGTTTCAGTGTGTATTATTGTGTATCAGTGTGTTTCAGTGTGTATTATTATGTATCAGTGTGTTTCAGTGTGTATTATTGTGTATCCATATGTCAGTGTGTATTATTATGTATCAGTGTGTTTCAGTGTATATGATTATGTATCAGTGTGTTTCAGTGTATATTATTGTGTATCCATATGTCAGTGTGTATTATTGTGTATCCATATGTCAGTGTGTATTATTATGTATCAGTGTGTTTCAGTGTGTATTATTATGTATCAGTGTGTTTCAGTGTGTATTATTGTGTATCCATATGTCAGTGTGTATTACTGTGTATCAGTGTGTTTCAGTGTATATTATTATGTATCAGTGTGTTTCAGTGTGTATTACTGTGTATCCGTATGTCAGTGTGTATTATTGTGTATCAGTGTGTATTATTATGTATCCGTATGTCAGTGTGTATTATTGTGTATCAGTGTGTATCAGTGTGTATTATTGTGTATCAGTGTGTATTATATATCCATATGTCAGTGTGTATTATTGTGTATCAGTGTGTTTCAGTGTGTATTACTGTGTATCCGTATGTCAGTGTGTATTATTGTGTATCAGTGTGTTTCAGTGTGTATTATTGTGTATCAGTGTGTTTCAGTGTGTATTATTGTGTATCAGTGTGTTTCAGTGTGTATTATTGTGTATCAGTGTGTTTCAGTGTGTATTATTATGCATCAGTGTGTTTCAGTGTGTATTATTATGTATCAGTGTGTTTCAGTGTGTATTATATATCCGTATGTCAGTGTGTATTATTGTGTATCAGTGTGTTTCAGTGTGTATTACTGTGTATCAGTGTGTATTATATATCCGTATGTCAGTGTGTATTATTGTGTATCAGTGTGTTTCAGTGTGTATTACTGTGTATCAGTGTGTTTCAGTGTGTATTATTGTGTATCAGTGTGTTTCAGTGTATATTATTATGTATCAGTGTGTTTCAGTGTGTATTATTGTGTATCAGTGTGTTTCAGTGTGTATTACTGTGTATCCGTATGTCAGTGTGTATTATTGTGTATCAGTGTGTATTACTGTGTATCCGTATGTCAGTGTGTATTATTGTGTATCAGTGTGTATTACTGTGTATCCGTATGTCAGTGTGTATTATTGTGTATCAGTGTGTATTATTGTGTATCAGTGTGTATTATTGTGTATCAGTGTGTATTATTATGTATCCGTATGTCAGTGTGTATTATTGTGTATCAGTGTGTATTATTGTGTATCAGTGTGTATTATTATGTATCCGTATGTCAGTGTGTATTATTGTGTATCAGTGTGTATCAGTGTGTATTATTGTGTATCAGTGTGTATTATATATCCATATGTCAGTGTGTATTATTGTGTATCAGTGTGTTTCAGTGTGTATCAGTGTGTTTCAGTGTGTATTATTGTGTATCAGTGTGTTTCAGTGTGTATCAGTGTGTTTCAGTGTGTATTATTATGTATCAGTGTGTTTCAGTGTGTATTACTGTGTATCAGTGTGTATTATATATCCGTATGTCAGTGTGTATTATTGTGTATCAGTGTGTTTCAGTGTGTATTACTGTGTATCCGTATGTCAGTGTGTATTATTGTGTATCAGTGTGTTTCAGTGTGTATTACTGTGTATCAGTGTGTATTATATATCCGTATGTCAGTGTGTATTATTGTGTATCAGTGTGTTTCAGTGTGTATTACTGTGTATCCGTATGTCAGTGTGTTTTAGTGTGTATCAGTGTGTTTCAGTGTGTATTATTGTGTATCAGTGTGTTTCAGTGTGTATTATTATGTATCAGTGTGTTTCAGTGTGTATTATTATGTATCAGTGTGTTTCAGTGTGTATTATTGTGTATCAGTGTGTTTCAGTGTGTATTATTGTGTATCAGTGTGTTTCAGTGTGTATTATTGTGTATCAGTGTGTTTCAGTGTGTATTACTGTGTATTACTGTGTGTCTGTATGTCAGTGTGTATTATTGTGTATCAGTGTGTTTCAGTGTGTATTATTGTGTATCAGTGTGTTTCAGTGTGTATTATTGTGTATCAGTGTGTTTCAGTGTGTATTATTGTGTATCAGTGTGTTTCAGTGTGTATTACTGTGTATTACTGTGTGTCTGTATGTCAGTGTGTATTATTGTGTATCAGTGTGTTTCAGTGTGTATTACTGTGTATCAGTGTGTTTCAGTGTGTATTATTATGTATCAGTGTGTTTCAGTGTGTATTATTGTGTATCAGTGTGTTTCAGTGTGTATTATTATGTATCAGTGTGTATTATTGTGTATCAGTGTGTTTCAGTGTGTATTATTGTGTATCAGTGTGTTTCAATGTGTATTATTGTGTATCAGTGTGTTTCAGTGTGTATTATTATGTATCAGTGTGTTTCAGTGTGTATTACTGTGTATTACTGTGTGTCTGTACGTCAGTGTGTATTATTGTGTATCAGTGTGTTTCAGTGTGTATTATTGTGTATCAGTGTGTTTCAGTGTGTATTACTGTGTATTACTGTGTGTCTGTATGTCAGTGTGTATTATTGTGTATCAGTGTGTTTCAGTGTGTATTATTGTGTATCAGTGTGTTTCAGTGTGTATTATTATGTATCAGTATGTATTACTGTGTATCAGTGTGTTTCAATGTGTATTATTGTGTATCAGTGTGTTTCAGTGTGTATTATTATGTATCAGTGTGTTTCAGTGTGTATTACTGTGTATTACTGTGTGTCTGTATGTCAGTGTGTATTATTGTGTATCAGTGTGTTTCAGAGTGTATTACTGTGTATCAGTGTGTTTCAGTGTGTATTATTATGTATCAGTGTGTTTCAGTGTGTATTATTGTGTATCAGTGTGTTTCAGTGTGTATTATTATGTATCAGTGTGTATTACTGTGTATCAGTGTGTTTCAGTGTGTATTATTATGTATCAGTGTGTATTACTGTGTATCAGTGTGTTTCAGTGTGTATTATTGTGTATCAGTGTGTTTCAGTGTGTATTATTGTGTATCAGTGTGTTTCAGTGTGTATTATTATGTATCAGTGTGTATTACTGTGTATCAGTGTGTTTCAGTGTGTATTATTATGTATCAGTGTGTATTACTGTGTATCAGTGTGTTTCAGTGTGTATTATTATGTATCAGTGTGTATTATTGTGTATCAGTGTGTTTCAGTGTGTATTATTGTGTATCAGTGTGTTTCAGTGTGTATTATTGTGTATCAGTGTGTTTCAGTGTGTATTATTGTGTATCAGTGTGTTTCAGTGTGTATCAGTGTGTATTACTGTGTGTCTGTATGTCAGTGTGTATTATTGTGTATCAGTGTGTTTCAGTGTGTATTATTGTGTATCAGTGTGTTTCAGTGTGTATTACTGTGTATCAGTGTGTTTCAGTGTGTATTATTATGTATCAGTGTGTTTCAGTGTGTATTATTGTGTATCAGTGTGTTTCAGTGTGTATTATTGTGTATCAGTGTGTTTCAGTGTGTATTATTGTGTATCAGTGTGTTTCAGTGTGTATTATTGTGTATCAGTGTGTTTCAGTGTGTATTATTGTGTATCAGTGTGTTTCAGTGTGTATTATTGTGTATCAGTGTGTTTCAGTGTGTATTATTATGTATCAGTGTGTATTACTGTGTATCAGTGTGTTTCAGTGTGTATTATTATGTATCAGTGTGTATTACTGTGTATCAGTGTGTTTCAGTGTGTATTATTATGTATCAGTGTGTATTACTGTGTATCAGTGTGTTTCAGTGTGTATTATTATGTATCAGTGTGTATTACTGTGTATCAGTGTGTTTCAGTGTGTATTATTGTGTATCAGTGTGTTTCAGTGTGTATTATTGTGTATCAGTGTGTTTCAGTGTGTATCAGTGTGTATTACTGTGTGTCTGTATGTCAGTGTGTATTATTGTGTATCAGTGTGTTTCAGTGTGTATTATTGTGTATCAGTGTGTTTCAGTGTGTATTATTGTGTATCAGTGTGTTTCAGTGTGTATTATTATGTATCAGTGTGTTTCAGTGTGTATTATTATGTATCAGTGTGATTCAGTGTGTATTATTGTGTATCAGTGTGTTTCAGTGTGTATTATTATGTATCAGTGTGTTTCAGTGTGTATTATTGTGTATCAGTGTGTATTATTGTGTATCAGTGTGTATTACTGTGTATCTGTATGTCAGTGTGTATTATTGTGTATTATTGTGTATCAGTGTGTATCAGTGTGTTTGTTTGCTAGCAGGAGACACTGGTGGAAGAGGAAGACGTAAATGTCATTTCACAGCACAGTGCATTGACTGAGCGAGCCGCATGACTCGGATTGTGACAGAAAGCAGTGTGTGGACATGCACAGGCTGTGAATGTAATGCACTTCCTGCTCGGTGATGTCACTGAGAGGGGCAGGGCTTTTCTTTTTATGGTTTATTTGCTCAGCAGCTCACTTCCTCAGTAGCTGCCATTGTAAGGAGGAGGGCGCTTGTATAAGTGTGTGTGTGTATATGTGTGTGCGAGAGAGAGAGAGAGAGAGAGAGAGGGAGGGAGGGAGAGATAGCGTACTTAAAGACCCACACACACACACACACTAGGTTGAAGCTGCTGGAGATCAGCGTCCGGGCTCCACAAGCCCACCAGCTCACCAGCATGGACCAGGATCTGGCGAGCAAAAGGCTCCACTCGAGGTAGGACATGAAGCGACGGGGGATGGGTAGACAGGCAGAGGGGGGGATAGAACGACAAGGTCTAAAGAACGGTGAGAAACAGATGGAGGGGGTTGATGAAGAAGAAGAAGGAGGGTCTGGGTGGGGAAGAGAAGAGAGGAGATTAGGCGTCTCACAGAGGCGTACAGCTGTGCAGAGAACGGACACGTGCTCCAGAAAAAAATCAGGATTTTCTCAAAGACGTGGTTCGACTCGCTTGTGTTTTTTTTTTTCCTCCTGCTTTTTCTTTTTGCATACGTGTCGTTTAGCCGAGCGGCTTCAGCACTGTCTCGCTGTCTCGTGTAGCTATTTCCTCCTCGCTTCTCGCCTTCTTCCTGCCAGTCAGGTGTGGTGAAAGAATTTCAGTCACCAAAGCTTTGAAAGTCTCGGGGTTTCATCTTCTGACAAATACAGAAATCTGTATCTCTTGAATCTCTCAGGACTGACAAGGGGTTTTTTGTTCCTTCTATAACTACCACTCAGTTTCTATAATAAGTTAAGAACTCTGAGGTTAGGGTTGAAGGGTGGGGATTAGTCATCGTACCTCCGCTTAGGAAATTCATCGCATTTTGTTGAAAGATCGCAAGAAGTTTAGGAGGTGTAATTAACATTTTATAATGTTACTTAGTTACACTTTTGGGCGATTAGGGAATACGTTGGTGGTAAATGTTGAATCTTGTTGATGTTTTGAGTCGAGCTAAGTGACAGGATTAGCCTGTATTCCGTTTGCTAACATGCTATTACACACTTTAGTGAATGAGAAATGAGGTGAATGTTAATGAATTTATTGTTTTGTTTTTATTGTGTAGTCTACACTTTATATATTTAGGAAGGATGTTGCGTTAACATTATGATGCTCAGTTTGTTGATTCTCTCTTTTCAGTCTGCCTTGCTTCTTATGGTGTTTTTTTTTTAAACGTAAACATTAACTTACTTAGTAACTTATCCGACTATGTCACTATGTTACAGCTAATTCCTTCACGTTTTGCAGAGGGAATTTGGATTGAAAAACCTTTGGCACATTTTATGAAGATTTCAGTAAAAAAACGTTCAATCACTCACGTTCTGAGAACTTTATTCTGTAACGTTTAACCTGTAAATCTCCTCAAAACTCTGCTGCGACATTTCTGGCTTACGTTATAAAAATGCTCGAATTAATGATTCAGTGATTAATTAATGATTAAATGTTAAAATACTGAAAATCGGTGATAGCAAACCAGTAGAAATGTTTACAAAGTCTTTTTCAGAGTTCACAGAGAACACGAGTGTTTGTAAAGAGGATTGTTAGCGAACACAAAAATGTTAGCTAGACCTTAACTTGTAGGTAACTTGTAGATTTCCATGAAGCTGTAATTCAATTCAGCTCAATTAAATTTATTTGTATAGCGCTTTTAACAATGGACATTGTCTCAAAGCAGCTTTACAGAAGTATAGAAACAAAAAAGATTATAAAGTTTAAAGTTCAGTTACTATTTTATCTTTAATGAGCAAGCCTGAGGTGATGATGGCAAGGAAAAACTCCCTGAGAAACTCCCTGTAGATCAGGATGTAGGAATAAAATTCTTATTACAGACAGCAGAACTAGCGTTGAACGTGTTGAATGCTAATAATGTTTCAGGAACTGAATCAGGCTCCAATAAGAGAGTGAAATATTGCTGATATTTTCAGAAGAGTGAAGCTTTCTTATCTTTATCTGATAAATGTCTGATTCAGAGCGACTCTTCGTGTGTTTGTTGGCGCGTCTCCTCTCAGGTCCTATAGAAGCTTTACTAATCCACATGAACAGGCCTTTTGTCTGGTGTGTCTTTGGCTTTTTATCTCAGACCTTCAACATTTACATTTAGATTTATTCAGCTGGCAGCAGCTTTAATCCACGTGCAAGAAATGAAGCAGAATCCAAGCCACAGAGCTGAGCGAGCAGTTTGGGGGGAAATTTTCAGCTTTCAGGGCAAAACTGCAGCTTTCTGGCAACCCAGGATTTAACCTCACGTGCGTTATGAAGTAAAAAAACAGAACATTTGACCTTTTTATGTTATGTTATTTTGTGTGCTAGCTAAAAATATGTAAACACACGAGATTGTTTTAATTAAATTAACATTAATTTACAACTAGATACACTATATTGCCAAAAGTTTTGGGACACCACTTTAAATCATTGAATTCAGGTGTTGGGCTCGGACCCTTAGTTCCAGTGAAAGGAACTCTTAATGCTTCAGCTTCATACCAAGACATTTTGGACAATTTCATGCTCTTTGTGGGAACAGTTTGGGGATGACCCCTTCCTGTTCCAACATTACTGCACACCAGTGACCAAAGCAAGGTCCATAAAGACATGGATGAGTGAGTTTGGTGTGGAGGAACTTGACTGACCTGCACAGAGTCCTGACCTCAACCCCATAGAACACCTTTGGGATGAATTGGAGTGGAGACTGTGAGCCTGACCTTCTCGTCCAACATCAGTACCTGACCTCACAAATGTGCTTGTAGAGGAATGGTCAAAAGTTCCCATAAACACACTCCTAAACCTTGTGGACAGCCTTCCCAGAAGAGTTGAAACTGTTATAGCTGCAAAGGGCGGGACAACTCCATATTACATTCATTTGCATGGAAAGGCAGAGGTCCCAAAACTTTTGGCAATATAGTGTATTCGGGTTGTAGAGTTAAAGGTAACCATGGTAATAACTATTAACTAACTACTAATGTTAGCATCAGCAGCTCTGTTACTAAAGCAGCTAATATTTACAATTTAATCACTGTATGATTTACTGCTAGGATTTTTTTTTCTGATGTCACGTTGCTAGAGAAAAAGAATCATGATGAAAAACTAGCCTGAATCATAGAGCATTATCAAGATTATATCATCTGTGATGTTTCGGAATCTGTTTTTTTAATTATTCATCCACAGTGTTTATGTATGTAAATGAAAAAAGAAATGCAACAGCAACAGCAAGAAGAACAAACGCTAGAATAAAAGTCTTCACTGCTGAGACGTTAGCGCGTGGGTGGCTTTGATAAAAGGGTGCCAAAATATTCGAAACATCAGTTTTGGATAGAAAGCTGAGTCTTACTTTAGAATAATTGCTGAGTAAATGATGTGGTTATGTGCTGAAAATGATAAATGGCCATGAAATAAGACTGGAGCTGAAAAGGAAAGGAGTGGGAAGTGCTTTCAGGTCGCTGAGGAGAGAAAGAAAGGAGAAAAAAACAACCAAAGGGGGAAAGAAAAAACATTTTTTAGAGTTTCTCTCTGGTTTCCTTGACAACTGGACTTGGTTGGCTTCATTTAGGTTTGGATTAAAGCTCTGAACGTCTCACTGTAACTCCACACAGCAGAAAGCAGAGGCTGGATATCATCAGGGTCAGGCAGCCTTTAAAAACATCTCAATAAAAACTGTTTAAATGATAAAGAATGCAGAAACGTCTACAGTATAGCGCTTTATAGCAAGAACCAGCTCCGAAAATTGGCTTTTCTTCCTTCTTGAATTCTTAATTTTCCTGTAGAATCTATAAAAACTGCTTTTACTAGCACTAGTTTGCTAGCTAGCATGTACAGCAAGAACACTCCGCTCCTACATTTTAGTTTGATAGTTAAAGAAAATTTCCTCTTAGTTTTCTTGAAATATTAAAGAAATATTCAACCGTAAACCTATTTTTTTTCTGTTCTCTTATATAATCAGCCTGACAGCTAACTTGCTAACTATGCTAATAAAAGTGGTATATGAACGCTAGTAATATTAAAGAGGCTTATTGTTTGTTATGGCAGATTTTAGTTTGGATTTTGGTTCAACAGCGTGAACTTCTCAAGTGTAATATGAGGTTCGCTAACCATGTAGCATGTGTTTGGTTTGATTGTGTGTGTGTGTGTGTGTGTGTGTGTGCGTGTGCAGTATATTAACTGTTGGCTGTTGAGTTTTATTATTCATCAAACCCCCAAATCTGAAGCTGTTCTCAAACCGAACTGTCAACAAAACTGCGTTTTTAAAAATCCACAATGATGCATTTGGGCCCAGCGTGACCACAGACCTGTTATTATGGCGTAATTGTTTCTGTCCTCGCTAATTACCCGTGTGTACTGTGCTCTCCGTGGTGGACTGACCACAGGCACGTCTCTTCTCCTGCCAGTGAGGCCACCAGAGCGGTCAAATCCCAATGCCAGTCCTGGACGCTGGACTTTGGCCCAGTTTTTGTGGTTTGTTCTGTACCACTGACTGAGCCTGAAACTTACTGGGTCTATGAGCAGGAACATCACTGAAACCCTCCAGACTTTGAACTTTCCTCATGCAGATCTGTCTGAAATGGTGTGTAGGGCCTAGCGTAATCTTTTTCTCAGCACAACAAAGGTGTTTCAGGTGAATTTTAGTCAACGGTTGTGTCCACACAATGGATCTAAAGATGTTATCACACTGTCATGGCTGTAGCATGCAAACGAAGAGGATGTTCCTACCAGGAAGTCAAATATGAAGGCAGAACTGACAGGAAAGTAATAATAAATAAAGCTGAATATATTAAAAAAAAACAATGTGAAGTTAGAGCTCATTTTTGGAAAACAAGCAGCTGTAAAGCTCGGGGTTTGGTTTTGGTTTTGAGGAATAATATCAGGCTCTTGGTTGGGTTTTTCCATCCTAGTGTAGTAGAACCTTTCAAAGGAGCTAACAACCCGTAATTATCTAAAGAATCATTTGGAGAACCGCATCTTTAATGCTGTACATACTCGATCTAGCAAGAGAATTTGGAAATGAATAAAAATCCTAAAATGTTTGACATCGTTCCCCAAACCGAGGCGAAAGATCTTCTAGTTGTCTTCCTTCTAAAAATAAACTCCGGAGACTGCACAATGCACTCGATTGACCTCAACGGTCGATTGACTCCTGCGCCGTGTAATTCCTGCCGTTTCCGTCTCGTCTATCGTCTGATCGATTTGTCGTTTGTGCCGCTCAGATGTTTACAAGAGTTCCCTCAGTATTACATAATCCTGATTTAAGAGGTCAGAGTACACTCAGATAATCAGCATTGAGACTGAAACTCCGGTTTAAACTGGAGTTATGGTGGATGAATTATTGCTAGAAATTCACTCGTTGGAAAATGAGTCCTGTTTTTTTTCTCCCTGCTCCTCCTCAAGTCTCCGCTGGATTTCTGCTATGTGAGCGGATTTATTTTACTTGGCCACTCTGCTCGTATTCTTGGCTTTGTTTTTGTCTAGACCGAGTCACATTTAATCCAGCAACGTGTGGAGCTCCGGTTAGATCGGTTTTCATATTCACGCCATCGAATCCGTGAGATTAGACACTCAGTGAAGCAAGCATTCCCATCTGAGTTTTGTTCCAGATTTACAGAAAAATTTAGTTTTCCTTCAGATGTCTCTCTTAAAGGTTCCTTGTAGAAGCAAACAGCAGAACCTTTCCCTCAGTTACTATTCTGTAGCTCGATAACTTTACAACAAACTCGTCGATCGTTTGCTAGCTTCTTATCAAATCAGACATGTTGCCCAGTTAGCGTGTGCTACGTTATCTCCTCAGCACTCTCAGCCAATTCAGACATCTCAGACATCTCATTAATGTTAATTCTGGACTCCAATCACGTACACAGATCAACCTTAGCAAACAATTGTATATTATTGATATAATTTTGGAGTGGTTTTTTGATTTGTAGCTAAACTGAATGATGTTGAGGAAAGTTACTGTATCTAACACAAGATGTCACAAGAATTACCCATGATGCATTGTGTCAGTACAGTGAACCTCTGTGTGATTATATGACAGTTATTTATTACAGTAAGAGTTAAAAGTGTAAAGCTTGCCCTCAAGAACACTTAGTTAAAGATTCATTGAGGTTTTGACCTTTCACTGAAATGAATGAAGCAGGCTTCTGACCCGCTGTGGAGAAGCTCATCATCATGGCGAGTCGCTAAACTGCCTCACATTCGCTTCTAATGTTCAGATCAAACGGTGTGAACGTCAAGAAAAGCGCAGCCTCTCTGTGATCTGGAGAGAATTATGGCGAGTTTAAAGAGTCCGGCGTCTGTTAGCATGAGCTGTGATCTGCTAATCGTCTAGCAGGAGGCGATACGTCTGCCAGGGAAGAAGCCACATCAAGAAATAAGAGCGTCTTATCAGTTTTACCTCAGAATGCAATGAATAAAAGAGGTTTGAATTTTGATGAGATGCTTAAAGAGAAAACTCTGAAGCTGAGGAACTGATATTGGATCTGAGCTAATGATTTACTGAGACGTACTTTGTAGGTAGTCAGTGGTCGTGATTCAGTGGTTTACAATAAATAATTTCATAAATGAAGCTATACGTAGTGTTCAGGAAGAAAAAAATATATAAAACATATTTTCTGGACATTTCTGTCAGCTATTAAATAAAAATGGCAATTTGAATGCAGTGAGATGTGTCAAAAACTTAAACAATTACTAAATTAGTGTAGACACACAGTTGTGTTTTGTTCATAAGCATAAATTAAAAACTCTTTATCTGTTCAGTGAAAGCGATTCAAGAGATGTATATTAATTATACAGCATAAACTCTACAAATCGCATATTCTTTAAAGCTACAGGATGTTGAAATAGGAAAATGGTACTGCATGTGAGAAGATTTTGCCAAACAAAGACACAAAGGCATTGAGAACAGACAGACAGACAGACTGGATAACACATTGATAAGAGGAGTCAGTAAAAAAAATCCCACAAAACTCTCCTGTGAGTCTTTAGAGCGCTATAATGAGCTCACACACTCTGCAACTGGCTAATCATGCAAATTCCCATCATCTATCATTCAACATTGTCTTCAGATTAGCAACAATAAACGACTAAATGACTCTCTCCTGATTGGCTGTGGGTCCTGCCAAATACGGTGTAGCAAGTCTCCTTTTGTGCCGTGAATTTTGATCGCAATCATTTCTACAGATCTTTTTCCTGTCTGAGCACAAACACATGAAACAGATAGGACATGGTAATGCGCTGTTAGTGTTCAAGACGCAACCTTGTGTAGACCTTGTCATTAAAGCAGGACCTGAGAATTCAACAGATTTCCTTTCATCTAACATCAGTCAACGTCCACAGCTCCCCTGCTGAACAAATCAAACGGAGAACACTCTCTGCAGTCAACCATTAAATCTCCAATACAATGTCCTCCGAGTCTCCAGCTTTGTTAATGATTTAGTGTCTTAAATAACCTTCTGTAGCAAAGCAGCCAGTAAGTAATCAGTCAGCAAGTTGCCGGATTCATCTACGAGATGGAGGTACACGCATCAAGGACAAATTATTCGCCATTGATTGGTGTCGTTTGAATGTCCCACCAGGTTTACGTCAGGACTCTGTGTAAGGATGTTCAGACTGATTGATGGATGATGAAGAGAATCGCAAGCCAGAAAGTCTCTTTATAATGCACTCGCTCACTCTTTTGGTGCTGCGTGTGAATAGAAATGGATGACAGAAGGTTTCGGCGTGGGGTTGCACCATCGTGCCCTTCTCCTAGAACCTAGGAGCCCTTAACTGAATATCTGTCAGGATCAGCAGGTGCTGGATTAGCCGAGTGTCCAAAGCTCCGGGTGTCCTCAGAGCAGCGGCAGAGCACTGGGGAATTAGAGCAGATTGTCTCTCTCTCTCTCTCTCTCTCTCTCTCTCTCTCTATCTGTAAGAACAGGGATGTGTCAGACTTTTGTCATTCGTCGTCACTCAGAGCGTTGCCTTCAGACTGATCAGTTGGTTTGACAGAGACTGAGATCTAACAGACGCTAATGAGCTGACTCGGATACTAGGAGACTTGGATCTTTGAAAACGGATCTCGGAAAGATCGGTTGGATCTTCTAACAAGCCTGTGGAACAGCTCTCTATGCAGATTTCCTAATGTAGTAAAAAGTCGTAAGTGTTTTGTTTGCTGCAAACTTTAAGTGCACAGTGGGTAAAAAAGATCTCTTCAAGCTTCGTCTTTGTGATCAATCAGACGTCTGGGAACATGTGATTTCCTGCTGAACCCTAAAACATCTAGTCTTGTGTCAACAGAACCCTGCTTCAGATTTTGCCGCAACAGCCAGCTGAGATCTTTATACCTTTGTGAACTCCAAAAACATCTAAACAAGCGTTGTCTTTTCATTGGTGGTTTCTTCACAAGTCACCGTGAGCTTTCCATCTGTAATTGTTAAAACCCTCAGACAAGATCCTGGACGATCCTGTCATGTCTGCCGAAGCTTGTCCCCTCAGTGGGGCTCAGATCGCTTTGTGTCGACTCGTCCATCGTGGACCGAGACCTCAGGTCACTCTGAAACCTCTGCAAACAGAGTTGGAGCTGTATGTGGAAAAAACTCGGGCTAAACAGAAACAAAGGTACGAATGTCTAGGTGGTGAGGTCCAAATGAACTGTCCAGCTTTGGGTTCTTTTTTATTTTATCGCTAAAATCTGTCCTGATTCTAAGGCTTTGTATAAGAGTAGACTTCTGATGGTTAGATGATGTGATCAGATCATTATGAGCTGCTGCAGAAGATCTCATGTGTTCAGATCTCGAATTTTGTTCATGACACCAAAACAATAATCTTAGATATACAATATAAAAGTGTTTCTGTATACTAAATACAGCTCCGGAGACAGGAACGCTGATGGAATAATTAATGAGGAAGCAGGCACGTCGGTTTCCAGCCAGTGCTTCATCGTTAGCATATTAATAGTTAGCTAATTTGGATATTTTGCATATCGTGCAGGGATATTGTGTGAGACGTACAGCATGCAGACGACGAGAACGAGTCAAATCTAAATCTAAACACAAAGAGCCTGATGAGATCCAATCATTTGTTATAAAGATAATGCAATAATTACATCTCTGAGTGACTCATCCCCTGCTCCATCCCAGGAATGAATCAGACATTAATATGAACGTTGTTTCACAAATTCTTTTTCTTTTTTCTTTTCTCTGTCTAATCTACAGTATAATACAGTACAGTGTGTGTTTTATATAAATTATGGTACTGAAAATAATGAACCGGTTATTAATTCAGAAACAGATCACCCTATTATAAAAACTCTTAAGATGTTTTACAGTTTTGTGCAAAAGTTTGTGCACCCCTTGGCCAAATATATTTATTGTCTCATTTTTTTTATTTATTTATTTATTTATTTATTTATTTTTTATTGTGAAAATAACTAAACGCATCTTCTGCTGCAAAATATTTGAAAGAAATCTTTTTATTTTGCTGCAAATTTTTAACACAGAGTGTCAGAGAATTTATTACACTAATTGACCTAATGCCTAATGAGTCAATTAAAGTCTAATTAAGTTCGGAGACTTTACAACTAGAAGGGTGTACAAACTTTTGCATACAACTGTAATAATATTTGACTGAGCATTTGTATTATAGTTATTTCAGTTCTTTAAGGATTCACTGCATACGTATGGGTTCTTATCTTTGAAGAACTCGTACGGTGAGGTTCTGTAAAGGTTCTCCTGGAGCAGACGTCTTTAGTATTCTCCACAAACAGTCAACATGGCTGTAGGTTTACTTTCCAGCCAATCAGGAGCCACACCTGCTGCTGCTGCTGCCTGTGTAATCAGCTGATTAATCTAGGACTCCAGACAACCAGTAATCCTGGCTCCTGATTGGCTGGATGGAAAACCTGTAGCGGCAGTTAGAGCGGACAACTGAAATGAAGAGAGAGAGACAGAGAGAGAGAGAGAGAGAGAGAGAGAGATAGGGAGAGAAGGAGAAAGAGAGAGACAGAAGGAGAGAGAGAGAGAGAGAGTTCATTGTGATGCTCACTCGACCATTCAGTAATGACACTCAGCACTGAATATAAATTATTTTATGATGTAAACATTTTTAAAAATGTTTTTTAGATAGCTGAGCCAGTCTGAATAATAAGCCTAATATAATAAATAATAAGTTATTGTGTTGATGTGAACACACCAGCCATTACATTTCCCAAAAATTGAAGCCCTATCGATTATATCTGTAGCTGACGACTGCAAATTGTATAAACAAACTTATCAGATATTGAAATAATTTAATTTTTATTGAAGTGTGTTGATTTTGAATTGTTTTCTACAACAGCTACAAATCACAGGTCCACATTAATATGTGGTACTGTGCTACCGTTACCATAGCAACAACTCATTCACAGAGGTTTTAAAAAACTTGATAGATGATATGATGACAGAGAAATTTATGTGGCGTTTAAGGAAGGAGTCTCCAGTGCCAGTGCTTTGTAAGTATAGCTGTAAATCTGTAACCTTTCTGACTGTGTTTATTTTCTCCTGCTCAGGATGGAGGCGTCCTGTCTGGAGCTGGCTTTAGAAGGTGAGCGTCTGTGCAAAGCCGGAGACTTTAAAGGCGGGACGGCGTTCTTCGAGGCCGCGGTTCAGGTAGGAACGGAAGATCTGAAGACCCTGAGTGCCATTTACAGCCAGCTGGGAAACGCTTACTTCTACCTCAAGGAGTATGGAAAAGCTCTGGAGTATCACCGACATGATCTCACGCTCGCCAGGTACACACACAGTGTTTATAAATGATTTTGTTCATTTTAATTGCCCTGTATCTGGTCCTCCATGGCAGAAGTGTGCCAAAGGCTCATTGTTAAGTTACAGAACCTGGTCTGTTTTGTGAATGGACGTCTCAATGAGCAGTCACGTTTAAAAAACCAGGTGAAAGTGACAGCATTGTGTGTCTGCAGGACGATCGGTGACCGGATCGGGGAAGCCAAGGCCAGCGGGAACCTGGGAAACACGCTGAAGGTCCTCGGACGCTACGACGAGGCGGTGGTGTGCTGCCAGAGACATCTGGACATCTCCCAAGAGCAAGGAGATAAGGTCAGAACCGCACAACACAACCACACAAAAGAAACTACACAACAAAACAAAAGATTTCCAACCTTAACACAGCATTCCTAAACCAGTTAGAACTGGTTACGTTTACGTCCGCTGTGTGCAGTTAGAATAAAATCTCAGAAAATATTCAGAAAAACTTTAATTAATTACACAATTTTATTTTACATTTATTAAATTATATTATATTAATTTTAATATTTATTTATTTATTTTAGTTTAAACAGAGATTTCAATTATTTTTACATTTTATTTATTTTTAATTAAAAACTTAAATTTAAAGTAAAATGTTTTTAGGTACATTTACTTTTTTAAATTTTATAAATTTATAAATTTTAAATAATTAAAAACATTTTTTTTTAGGTTTTCTTTTTAATTACACTAAACAAAAGTGACAAAAGTTGTCTTTTTTGTATTATTTAAATACATCATATATAATCATTAGTTGTCAGATTTTTCCATTTTATTTTTTACTACAAAAAATATATTGTATAAATTTATGGAAAATTATACAAAATTCATTTTAAAATAGTTTTGAAATTTTTTGTAGACTTTTTAAAGTGTTTTGTGTTTTTTTTAACGAATTTGTTTGCCTTTGGTTTTGTTTGCCGCACGTTCCTTCCTTTCATGCTCCTGGAGACGGTGTAAAGACTGACAGCGGGTTCTTTCCTTTCTCACAGCGACATTGTCACACAATCAATATAAAAATGTCAGCACATCAGCAGGTGCTGAACCCGAGGCGCTCTGCAAATTTAATCTCTCATCTCCACGTGCTGCACAAAATGGAGACCTGCTGCTTAAATCTGAACTTAAACCCGTCACGCCTTTTCTCCGAGTGCGCTCTTGGCCTGTTCCCCTCAAAACCCTGCGCTAGTTTAGTACACTAATCTGTGAGAAAGTCTGGATTATCCTGAGAGGATAGTGAACCAATGAAATCCCACAATGCACCACTGTAGCACTAGATAATTCAACACCGTTCACCGTCGTGTCCCAATCCACATGCCTTGTGTACTTTATAGGGCAGAAAAATTCACTACACTCCTGATATCAACCACATAAACATCACTACAAACATCTCATGATCCCTCAACTGAGGCTGTGTCTCAAACCAAACAAGGGAGAATAAATCCAGAAATGTCTTAATCCACCATGGGTGTGTCCCAATTACATACCCTAAGCACTAAATAGGCAACAAAAGAAAACATGGGTGTTTCCCAATCCATACCATATTCACTAGATAGGGCACATAAACACTATGGGCATGTCCCAATTACATACCCTAAGCACTAAATAGGCAACAAAAGCAAAAAAAGAAAAAAGAAAACATGGGACATCCACTGGCTGTCTCAAAACCTACACTGAGCAGTATACAAGGGAATCTTCATCTATTGTGGATGTGTCCCAAACAACACTCAGGGCACTACATAGGGAACTCCATCATAACCCATCTCACCAGTTAACTATGGGCGTTTCCCAAACCACACCATATTCACTAAATACCATTACCATCACCTCATGATCCATCCACTGTGGCTGTGTTCCCAATCAAGCGTTCTATTCAGTGCACCACTAACCTTCACTCAGTAGTGGGATTGTTCCAAATCAGACCCTGAGCACTACATAGGGTACATGGGCGTATCCCAAATCAGACCCCAGAGCAGGTAGATCAAATCCAGGATCAGAACAAATCTTTAAGATGTGTGTGTGTGTGTGTGTGTTAGGTTGGTGAAGCCCGGGCTCTGTACAACATCGGGAACGTGTTTCATGCGAAAGGGAAGCAGCAGATATGGGGATGTTCTCAGGATCCAGGAGACCTGCCAGGTGACGTGAGAGACACGTTACAGAGAGCCACAGCTTTCTACGAGTGAGTCCACAACGTCATCAACAACAACAACAACAACAAGAACCTGTCATTTATTATTTACTCTTTATTATTTTACACCTAACATTTAGCCATATAGAATTCTGAGGAATTCTTCACCGAGCCTCTGTTTTATTTTATCTCATCACTTTGCTGTAATTTTTTCGGCTCATTGTTGAAAGTTGTGAAGTTCAAGAGAAAGAAAAGAGAGGGTTGTGTGTGTTTACAGACGGAGCTCACGTACACACACATACACAGACACACAGACACACAGACACACACACACACACACACACAGACACACACACACACACACACACACACACACAGACTTGACAGGTGCTCAGTATAAACACTACTTAGTGGAGCGTAATTTTCCACACAGACTCTGTTTGTTGTGAAAGCAGTGTGTAGGAGAAACTCACACAATACTGACTGACTGACTAAGAGAGAGAGAGAGAGACAGAGAGAGAGAGAGAGAGAGAGAGAGAGAGAAATAATGTAAATAAATAGAACTAATTTTACACAAGTGAAATGAAAAATAATATACATACTGAAAGCTACAGTTATAGATTTATTACAAAATTAAATGTTAATAAAATGTAAATAAAATGATTATTAACATGAACAAATCTGTACAGTATATATTACATATGATTTTAAATCTTCAGCTCAGAGAAAGAGTTTTTTTTATTCTCTGTGTAAGATATTTAGAGATTATTTTTTATTTATTTATTTTAATAACAAACACTCTTTGTTTATGCTGATCTTTTCCCAGGGTGCCAATACTTTTGGAGTTTTAAAAAAATTAACTTTATCTTTGGTTTATTTTTTTCTTTTTTTTCTTTACTGTTTTAGAGCTGAAAATTTTTAATATGTTTTTTTATTAAGTGAATTATTAAGTGATTTTATTGTTTTCTTAACATCTTCTTTCTCTTCTTCCTGTATATGTGTTATGTTGGTCACATGACACAGCTTAACCAATAAGAATACACCAATGTACAGTCTTGAAGCACTGTAAACATTAGAATGTAGATGTATAAATATGTAAAGATGTAAATGAGCAGCCTGGTGCATGTCTGGTGTGTTTTGGGTTAATGTTTACGGCATGTTTACGTGTTTACAGCATGTTTCCTCTCAGTGTCTTACTCTGTTTACTCTCTTATCCTGTTCTTTGTTGGTGTTTCAGGATGAACCTGTCTCTGGTGAAGGAGTTGGGTGACCGGGCCGCTCAGGGGCGGGCTTTCGGTAACCTTGGCAACACGCATTACCTGCTGGGTAACTTCGTAGAGGCCATCAAGTTTCATCGTGAGGTAAACAACGATATTTATTATCCCTGATCATCTGATAACCATTACATGACATCTGATATCTAACACGAACCTTCAGGGTGTTTACTTTTTCTTCTAATGAAGTCACCATGAATTACAGCTACAGTATGAAGTCAATACAAATACATTCACAGATTATTTATTTATTAATTAATTATTTATATAATTTATATTATATTTATATCATTTTTATTATACAATCCTAAACTACTAAAATAAACAAGCAAATAAATAAAAAATTACATTAATTAATTTATTAATTAATTATAGTACTTTAATATTTCTATATTAAAAAATAAATACATATTTTAAAAGTTTTTTTATAAAAAATAAATACAATTTTTTTTATTATTATTATTATTATTATTATTATTATTATTATTATTATTACTTTTAAATATCACAATGATTTTTTGTATTTGTATTTAATTTTTTTTAATTATAAAAATACTAAACTACTGAAATAAACAAGCAAAAAAAACATTAGTTAATTAATTAATGAATTAGTCCATTTATATATTTATTTATTTATTGTAGTATTTTAATATAAATAATATATAATTATTTGTTAATAATAAATAAATTATTTGTTTTAATTATTGCACTGATTTTTTTTGTATTAAATGTATACAAACAAAAATGACCTAAATATTATTGATTTATTAGACACTATTATAGATACTACATAAGGAAAAGTAAAGTCATAAATCAGTGAAACTAAAATTCTCTGGTTTTAATTCTAAGGTCATATCAGTAATGAACTCTGGGCAGGTTCATATTGTGCTCTAACGCAGCTATAAGGCATAATAAACAGTTTATAATTATTTATTAAAACCTACAGCACTGTTATTTCTTCATTATCTTTATTCTGAGTTATTCTTATGCACATTATACGTATGTTTATAAGTGTACTCGGTGGTGTAGTGTGAGTATGAGTTTATAAATGCTTTATAATCTGTTATAAAGTGTAATGAGCTTTCAGAAATAATTATGATGGTGTGTATAATTCATGCTTTATGTGTATGAAGGTGGTCATAAGTCATTATATACACTGCATATGGCCTTCATAGAACATTTCTCTACATGGGGTATGTCATAACTGGCTCCAAAATTCTACTAATGGTTAATAAAAAAATTAATCCAATCCTCATCAGGATGAGACTCGTCACCTGCTAGAAGGAAGAGAAATATTTCTTTTATTTAATAAATGCTGCATATTGAAAATTCTCCTTTATTTTCCTTTTTCTTTTTTCTGTTTTTTTCCGTTTCAGAGACTTTCCATCGCTAAAGAGTTTGGAGACAAAGCGGCGGAGCGGCGAGCATACAGTAACCTCGGCAACGCGCTCATCTTCCTCGGCCAGTTCAACTCCGCAACCGAGTACTACAGGTACAGTGGAGTTACTGTGACACCTAGAGGACTGTAGAGGAACTCACACACACACACACACACTAACAGAACTGATAAATTTACAACACAGCACCTGTAAATGAATTATTCTTTATCCTTCTTCTGTGTGTGTGTGTGTGTGTCAGGAAAACCCTGCAGCTCTCTCGGCAGTTGAAGGACCAGGTGATGGAGGCTCAGGCATGTTACAGTTTGGGAAACACTTACACGCTGCTGCAGCAGTACGAGCGTGCCATCGACTACCACCTCAAACACCTGCTCATCGCTCAGGAGCTCAACGACAGGTGTGTGTGTGTGTGTATGAGTGTGCATGTGTGTGTGTATTCTGTAGTAAAACCTTTTGTAATGTATTTGTAGTCAAGTATGTAGTTTATTAATAACTAATAATAATTCATTAGTGTGTGTGTTTGTGTGTGTGTGTGTGCATAGGGTGGGTGAAGGGCGTGCGTGCTGGAGTTTGGGAAACGCCTACGTGTCTTTAGGAAACCATCGTCAAGCTCTGCACTACGCTCACAAACACCTCGACATCTCCCGAGAGGTCCACTATTATTATTATTATTATTATTATTATTATTATTATTATTATTAAGGTGTTGTGCTGTTACAGGAAAATAATCAGCAGTAGTGTGGTGTGATTATTTTCGTCTAACAGCATGTCCTGAAGTGTTTTATCCCTCTTACACTACAGCAAAATGAAAAGAATTGCAGTGTTTCTCTCTCTCCCTCTCTCTCCCTCTCTCTCAGATCGGGGACAGGAATGGGGAACTGACGGCTCGGATGAACGTGGAGCGGTTGATGGAGGTGCTGGAGGTGAAAGAGGGAGATCTCTCTCCATGTGGCTCAGAGTTCGAGATGCAGGGTGAGAGAGAAAACACACAAACACACACACACATATTCAGTGACTCACACTGTGTGTGTGTGTGTGTGTGTATACATGTGTGTGTGTGTGTGTTCTATCTACCTCCACGCCGTTTCACAACTCTCCCACTCTCTCGTCATACACATACACGTTCTTTCACACCACAAACTGGTGATGCTGTGTGTAATCATTGGTAGAAAGCACACACACACACACACACACCAGCAGCAGCCACTATAACAGCTCTAATAGCACACATAGCTGTAATTATCGGTACCCGAGGGACAAGGCGCTCGAGTGTTTGTGGCCTGCAGGTTGAGCTGCTGTAATCGAGGTAAAGTCTCTTTACACACACACACACACACACACGTTAGAGATGCTAATGGACGTGTGTCATCCTGCCACTCTGACTATTTTAATTTGTATTAATACTCTGACTCTGACCACTGAGTGTTAAATACTGCGCTAATGTGCTAAAGCTAATTCTAATGGTCTGAATAATACACTCGTTAGTGAAGAGCATGACGCTGGGGTTTAGGAGTGGGTCATGACTGCGTCCTCTTTTTGTAAGAAGGACAGACAGAACGACAGATGAATAGACAGACAGGTCACCTAGATGGATAGATAGACATGTGGGCCGACAGATGGACACAGACAGACTTCTGAACAGAAAGACAAAAGTGCAGACAGACAGAGGAACATGGACAGAGGTTTGGTCAGACAGACAGACTGACAGAGAGACAAACAGGTGAACAGATAGACTGAGAGACAGACAGATAGTTTGATAGACTGGGAGACTGACAGACAGAGAGACAAATAGACAGACAGACAGGCAGATTGATAGACTGAGAGGCTGACAGACAGACAGAGAAACAAACAGATAAACAGATAGACAGACAGATGAACAGATAGACTGAGAGACAGCCAGACAGACAGATGAACAGAGAGACAGACAGACAGACAAAAGAACTGAGAGACAGACAGACAGACAGATGAACAGATAGACTTTGAAGCAGACAGACAGCCAGTTGAACTGATAGACAGACAGACAGATATTACATGATTAGACGGATAGGCAGATCTATATATGGACAGACAGAAAGGCATATAAGATATATTAACGGGTCCTACAGTCAGTCCTGCAGACAGTCAGACAGCCAGACAGTCAGACAGCCAGACAGACAGATGTACAGTTTAAGTGAGTGGAAGATTCCACTTCGCTGTGGTCTTTGGCTCAGTGGTGTGTTTGAGATGAGCTGGTGGAGAGCGGGTAAACAGTGAGTCAGGGCGTCGAGACGTGTGTGTGCGTGTGTGTGCGAAGACCTCTGAGAGACTGTGTATTTAATACATAAGTATGTGTGTGAGAGGAACGAATGGAAAATAAGAAGGAATGAAGGAGACAGACAGACACACAGTAAAACCCTGTGTGTGTGTGTGTGTGTGTGTGTAGGAGCCCGGCCGAAGTTTAAGAAGAGGAACAGTATGGACAGTGTGGATCTGTGGAAGTACACCTCTGAAAAGGTGAACTCTTTTAAACAGCAGTGTTAAAGCTCTGATGTATAAAACACCGCCTCCTTCACCTCCATCTTTATTACACTGCTCTCATTACTGTGCTGCAGAACGGAGATGGACACGATGTGGACGGCGTGTCCCGGAGGTCAAAACATCAGCTGTCTCAATCCAGCAGGAGGAAAAAGTACACAGAGAGCCAGACGTCAGAGGACAGGCAGTGGCTGGACTCACCTGTGGACACAGATGATATCACTGTACAGGTAACACCACAGGTAGGAGCTGCATCACAGAGCTTTTATACTGTACTGAAGGAGGCGTGGCCTCTCTAACTGCCAATACCAGTGAAGGAGGCGTGGCACTTTTAGTAAAGGTGGTGTGGCCTCTGTGTCTGCCAGTCTTAGTGAAGAAGGTGTGGCACCTTTAATAAAGGAGGTGTGGCCTTTGTATCTGCCAGTCTTAGTGAAGGAGGTGTGGCACTTTTAATAAAGGAGGCGTGGCTTTTGTGTGTGTTTTAATAAAGGAGGTGTGGCTTTTGTGTGTGTTTTAATAAAGAAGGTGTGGCTTTGTGTGTGTTTTAATAAAGGAGGTGTGGCTTTGTTTGTTTTAATAAAGGAGGTGTGGCTTATAGACTTATAGAATAACTTTTACACAAAACTACACCTCTATTACACCTTTAATCGCATCTAACAACTTAGTTTAAACACCCCGCACTTACACACACACACACACACACACTGTAGTAGTCCAGATCCAGAACTAACTGTCACTGTACACTTTTGACCTTCACACCGAGTGGAAATGTAGGTTCTCATTTCCTCAGTGACCAATAGCTCTGAGTCTCGGTGGACGGCCATGTTGGCCTCATTCAGGCCTGGAAAGGTTTGTGTGGAAGTGTGTGTGTGTGTTAAAGAGAGAGAGGTTATTACTTTCTGATGGAAGAGGTATATTTAGAACAAAGCCATGAGAACGGAGCCGCACAGGTCCCTTTCTTAATTAGGGTCCTTTGACCTGGCCTGATACACACATGTGATACACACACACACACACACACACACACACACACACACAAAGAGCTCCTGTTTCACTTTCTCTGATTATCTCACACAAACACACAGAGAGAGTGGGCCACTTTCTGGCACACTGTCATACACATTGTCTCTTTATCTTTTACACACACTTACAGACACACACACACACACACATAGAGACACACACACACATTTAGCCAAGCGGTCATCAATTGTATGTGTGTGTGTGTGTGTGTGTACACATGCATGTTGTGGTCTCTATAGCAACAGTGATGTCATTTAGACAAGGACCGCCCACTCTCCCACAACCAACACATAATTGAATAATTAAAGTAAATGCATCGAACCAGAAGCAGTGAAGTGTGTGTGTGTGTGTGTGTGTGTGAGAGAGAGTGAGAGAGAGAGAGAGAGAGAAGGATACAACAGAGAGTGAGGGATATACAGCTGCAGAGAGAGAGACAGAAAGTTAAAAAAAAGATATGGAGAGTGAGAGAGAAATATGGAGAGAGAGACAGAAACATACAGAAGGAGAGAGAGAGAGAGACAGAGAGAGAGAGAGAGACAGAGAGAGAGAGAGAGAGAGAGAGAAGAGTTAAGATAAAAGGGAGAAAAACACAGACAGGGGGATAAAAAGATAGCAGGAGAAAGGGTGAGAAAAAAGGTAAAAAGAGAAAATGGAGAGAACTGTAGCGAGTGTTTATGTGAGAGAGAGAGAGAAAGAAAGAGATAGACATATAGAGACAGACAGACATGGAAGGAAAACAGGAAGGAGAGAAACTGAAAGAGAGACAGACGAGAGAAAAAGAGTGCGAGATTGAGCGTGAGAAAGACAGAAAGAAATAAAGAAGAGAGAAAGAAGCCAGAGAAGGCAGAGAATGAGAGTCAGAGAGAGAGACAGAATTGTAGAAAAAGAGAGAGATCCAGAAAGAGAAAAAAATAACATGGAGAGAGAGAAAGAGAGAGGTGTAAAATGAAAAAGATTGAGATAGAGAGATCAGGAAAATAAAGAGAGAATAAAAAGAAAGAAAGAGAGATGTTGAGAGAGAGAGAGAGAGAGAGAGAGAGAGAGATGTAAAATAAAAGACAGAGATAGAGAGATAAGGAAAATAAAGAGAGAATAAAAAGAAAGAAAGAGAGATGAGAGAGAGAGAAGATGAAATGAAATGAAAAGACAGAATGCGCTTGAGAGAAGATAGAGAGAAGCAAGCATGTGAGACAGAGAGAAGGAAAGACATGTGACGGAGGAGTGCTCCATTCACACCATTGTTAATGGATTATGCGTGACTCTGCATGCGGTGAGATTTCACTCGTTTATTCTCTCTCACGCGCTTTCTTCTCCTCTTCTTTTTAAGTGGACGCTGATTAGTGCTGGAATCCTCGAATCACTCGGTACCGCCTCCTCCTCCTCCTCCTGTCTGTCTTTCTCTCCATCTGTCTCTCTCTCCGTCCGTCTGTCTGTCTGTCTGTGCACAATGTGACCTTGATCAGTCCCCCCCCTTCCTCTCGCCCTTTTCCCATAATGAGTTGTTTTCCCACAGTGACAGAGAGAGAGAGATAGAGAGAGAGAGAGAGAGAGCAAGAGAGAGACAGAGAGACAGAGAGAGAGAGAGAGAGAGAACAGACGAGTGGTTTTTTGGTCAGTCGCTTTTCTCTTCTTCACCTGAACACGAGCAGACTGAGTATGCCTCTTTACTATTATTATTATTATTTGAATTATTATCATTTACACTGTTATAGATTTTATTTTTTCTCTCTTTGTATAATTTTACGAGGCCGTGAGGATCTTCATCAGCGGCTCGTTATCATGCCAATTTAATAATGCTAGCCTATATAGCCTGTGAATAGCTTAATAGCTAATACTGTAGCTTTTACACGCAGCGAGCGCCTCCACGAAATTCCCAATTTATTTAGTCTGAATTTTAAGGCAGGATTGAGTGACATTTATTTTGTGTGGACATTTTTTAGTTTGTTTACAGCTACTGGTGCCTAGTTCTGTTTCTGTTAGCTGGCTAATAAACAACAAGCTCACAGATTAAGCAGTAATAATAATAATAATAATAATAATAATAATAATAATAATAATAATAATAATAATAATAATAATAACAATAAGGACATTTTTGAGTTCAAAATCCCATCGAAAGTCTTTACAGTTATTAATGTTTCATGTTAAAATCTACGAGAATTTTTACAAAGTATGGAAAGTATATTTTACAAGCTAGTTAGTTAGTTAGCTAGTTTTGTTATTTATCGCAGAATATTTTCACTTACCAGCTATAAAATATCTGCTGCTAGTTTTATGACCAGTCGCTGATGTTGATTGTATTTTGTCGCTCGTGAGTCTCCACAGTTTTGATGCGAAAACTTAGTAGCCATACACTGTAATTTACGATTTTCACGTCATTTGTCTTCGTAATCTTTGTCGCTTTTTGACGAAAAATGGCCGAAATTGTGTCTTCGTGTTGTTAAGAAAAAAACAAACCATCATCATCGCATCATCTTCTGCTTTGTCACTTTTTGTTATAAAAAATATTTATGCTTAGTGTTATTATTCCAGAGAAAATCCTCTCTAAATTTGAACAGTGATGAAGCGTGATGTCTTGGTGATGAGTCGGGTTTCAAATCAGCTTCGCCGTGCCGTGATGATGTTCTAAAAAAACAAAAACAAACTGTGTATTGATGACTAGATGTGTGTGTGTGTGTGTGTGTGTGTGTGTGTATGGATCCCGGCTCTGTCCTCTGGTCCTCGGGCGAAGCCACACGCTTGATTCTGGTCTCTGTTCTGATGAGATATTGAGTTCTTGTGCTCTGTGATTAACCTGTGTCCTGCTGACCTTCTGAGGAATCACTGCTACAGATAACACACATCTGTAACAGAAACACATCTGGATTACACAATGCACTGTGAAAACAATGAGAGAGAGAGAGAGAGAGAGAGAGCGAGAGAGACACACACAAAGAGAGAGAGACAGAGAGAGAAACAGAGAGAGAGAGAGAGAGAGGCAGAGAGAGATATGGAGAAAGAGAGAGAGACAGAGAGAGAGAGAGAGATGGAGAGAGAGACAGAGAGACAGAGAGAGAGAGATGGAGAGAGAGAGAGATGGAGAGAGAGAGACAGAGAGACAGAGAGAGAGAGAGAGAGAGAGAGAGAGAGAGAGATATTGTTTATATGGATTGTTTTTATGGATCCTATAATCTGATGATGATGATGATTATTATTATTATTATTATTAGTAGTAGTAGTATTATGTAAATTAGCTGTGCATTTTTTGTATTTCATAACAAACATGTTGGTTTTGTTAGTTATTTAGTTATTATGTAGTTATAACAATATCCTATAAAGATGTGTGTGTGTGTGTGTGTGTGCTGACTAACACATGGGCTAATAAAATGAATTGATGACGATGATGATGATTACACTTTATCTGATTTATGTGATTTCTCTTTGTTGTGTGTATGTGTGTGTGTGTGTGTGTGTGTGTGTGTGTGTGTGTGTTACGAGCAGAAGCTGGGTCGAGACCCCTCCGATGAGGACTGCTTCTTCGACCTGCTCAGTAAGTTCCAGAGCAGCCGCATGGACGATCAGCGCTGCCACCTCAGCGAGGATGCTAACGGTCAGGACACACACAGCGATGACGCCGCGGACTCGGCCATCAGCGACATGATCGGTATCTGCCCTCGTTTCTCATCGTCCAACCACCATTACTCGCTTGTTGCTATGGTTACAGTACAGCTCTATTCTGTATGACGTTCCTTCTTTCACAGACGAGTTCACGCATGTTTACTGCGAAAGAATTAATGGAGTTATAATGTCACACACACACACACACACCAATACATGCGGTGTAAAGCTGACGTACCTGCCTGAAGCCACGCCCCTCTCTTCACACAGACGCCAGCCTCCTAGCCTCGCCCCAGACGGAGGAGCTCTTTGATCTGATCGCCAGTTCACAGAGCCGCCGGCTGGACGACCAGCGGGTCAGTGTGGGGAACCTGCCGGGCCTCAGGATTACCCACAATAACCTGGGGCACCTGCGCGCCGAAGCCGAGCCTCAGGAGCCCAGCGACGATTTCTTCAACATGCTCATCAAGTGCCAGGTGAGGGCGCACCTTACACTCATCACATCTTTTATATGGTTTCTAGTGGGGTGCAAAAGTTTGTACACCCTCTGAGCTCTGAGCTATACACAACATTTAGTGTGATAAGTTTAAAACTTTCCATTTTATCTGTATTTTACTGAGACATGGTTTTGGAATTCTCTGATTGGTCAGAAGGTCTGGATTCTTTTATATAACTGATAACATAAATCTCAGGTTATTATTATTAATATTATTATTCAAGCTGTCTTTCTAATAATAATGTTATCGTTGCTATAGTAATAGCTCCTTCACAGAGCGTTCCACAGATAGATCGCTGCATTATGTGATACGTATGGAAGGAGTCTCCAGTGTCAGTGCTGTGGAAACTCTGCAGAATAGTGGAGCTTTCAGTCTGTAACATGTCAAGCTGTGTGTTTTTTCTTTAAACTAAAGAGAATAAAGAAGGAACGACTTTTTGTAGCTGCTCTGACATGAGAACAGAAACTTTTCTCCAAAGTTCTACATCCTGAAATGTGTTAATATTTGATTAAAACTATTAACAAATTGAGATTTCATTCATTAATCATTCATAAGTTTTTAAAAAATTTAAAAAAAATTCTTTGCAGACTATTTTTATGGTGTAGCTATACCATTTCTTTTATTTTTTCTTTTTAACTATTTTTAGAGTTTTTACAATCAACCAAAAAAGAATGATAGAAAATAAAAAAAACATTAAAAATACTGAAAATAAATTAATTAATTAATTGTAAATAAAATTTTCGATTTTTTTTCCAATTATTATTTTTTGTATTTTTAGTTTGTCTTGTATCCCACTTTTCTTTAAGTGGAATATTTAAAAAATACTATTATTATTATTATTATTATTAATTATGTTGTGTTTATGTTGCTCAGTCGTCCAGGATAGATGATCAGCGGTGTTCTCCTCCTGAAGGCGGCCCCCGCGCCCCCACTGTCCCGGACGAGGACTTCTTCAGCCTCATCCAGAGGGTTCAGGCCAAACGCATGGACGAACAGAGAGTCCAGCTTCCCTCTGAGAACCACTCTGATAATGAGAACGCTGCTGGAGACTCCAGCTAGAGCACAGAGAGAGAGAGAGAGAGAGAGAGAGAAAGAGAGACAGAGAGAGAGAGGACGATGGACGAGAAGTCTGGACTGTGGTCCACGGCATGGTCTGGCTGTGTTCTTTTGTCCGTGTGACTCTGTGCACTGTATTTCCTCCAACGTTCTCCGTGTTCATTAGACACCAGCCTCTAGTGTTGTACTGTAGAAGTGTGCACTCCGCTAGCCGCTAATCAACATTCTGTGTGTCTCCGTTCGTTTAAAAGCGGTGTGACGTGACGCGTCGACGCCTCCGAGCCTTTCGGGTCGTCGTCCCTCCAGCAGCCGTGACACGTGACACGTCCAGCCTCAGTGTTGGTTTCCTCTTTATCGTATCATTCAAATGATGCAGGAAACAATTCACAACCAGGTGCTTTTTCTGTCTTTACATTTCTTTTCTTTTTTTTTTTAATAGCATGTTGTTGTATATTTATTATCACATTGGTGGAGAAAAAGACTGACATAGCAACGACTGTGAAAAACACATTGTACATTTCTTACATTAAGTAGCCTAGATAAGGTCATGTAAATGATATATCACGTTAAAACAAAAAACGTCTAAGTTTAAGTAAAAAAAAAAAAAAGGAGGCGGGGTTGGGTGTTGGTTTTTATCTTTTGTGATGATGATGATGATGATGATGATGAATGCTTTCGACTTGCGCTATAGCTAAATGAGCCGTACTGTAACTAAGTGGTCGCTTTTCTTTGCACCTATTTAAAAAACAAAAAAAACAAAAAAAAAACACAGATTTGTGGGCGGAGCTAGAAATACCACAGATCACTGATCAATCCAAAGCTCTGGGTGGCAAAGTCAGAGTTTTATCGAGTTAAATATTTTTATTTTTTTTTATTTATTTACTAAATGCTCTCTAAAAGGATCTATTCATTATAGATGATGATGATGATGATATATAAGGCTTGACTGCAGATGCTCACTACATAGTGACACAGAACACCATTACTATAGTGTAGTATTTCTTGTTGTTGCCAAAAGTATTGGCCTCCCCCCTCGATGTGCTATCCACCTGGTGTATTAACTAGTTTACTAACCGATCAGGAGAAACAACTTGGGTTCAAATTCTGCTCCCGAAATCTCAGAGATCCTGACCCGATCCCGATTAGGTCACGGAGCAGAGCGTGGGATTTATTCCGAGGGAAGGAGAAAGAGGAAGTGGTAAAGGTCAGAAGGGTTTATTCGGAGTGTCTGATCTGATCCAGGGTCAGCGTTACGCCTCGGCTCGGACTGACTCCAGGTCAGAGAGGGACACAGTGAACTGACTTTAGATCAGTGTGTGTGAATCTTTATCTTTATCGCCACCTGCTGGTTCTGAGCTTTCAGTTCAGCTGACCAAAAACCTCGAGTCGAAACACAAGACGGAAAAACTGAAGGAGAGAAAAGTTCAGAAATGTATTTGATTATTTTTTCCCCGTGAAATTTATTTATTAAGCTTTCTTTAATTCATAATCTGATGTTAGTGCCTAACATGTCAGCCTCCTGTCTTTCTTTCTTTCTTTCTTTCTTTCTTAATTTCCACTTGTTATTCCTTCCTTCTTAAATTTTCTTTCTTTTTTTTTTTTTAATTTTCTTTCTTTTTATCTCCCCACTCCTCTTCCTTTTCCTTAACTCCCTTTTATTTAACTCTCTTCCAATTTCTTTCTTTCTTTCTTTCTTTCTTTCTTTCTTTCTTTCTTTCTTTCTTTCTTTCACCCTAAACAAATTGAAAAAAAAAGAAGAATTCTATGATAAACAGTGTATTATAACATGACAGAGTTTATTAACGAGATTTTTTACCTAATTGAAAAAGTAAAAGATTCTGACGACTCGTGTGGAATAGATAGAAATGATAAAGTGATAAAATGGTAGAAATATAAATCTATTTAATTCTATATAACTGTGTTAAGTTGGGTGCAGTTTATTAAAAAAATATGAAAGCTATGCTTTTTATTTTAGCTCCAGAGCTAACTGTACATATCTCTAGCCGAATCCTTTAAAGAGTTAAAGATTTAAATAATGAAATATTAATATCTGATGAATGTCTGATATCAGGAGTTTGATGGGAGTTTATCTGAAATGATTCGTCGCTATGTTTTTACCGGTCAATCACTGCCATAATGTCCATTTTTGTATTTATTTCCTGTGTTTGGACGAGATCATGTCCACTTTTCAACATTTGAATAAAATGTTGATGAAAGACTTAATCGCTTTTTTTTAATTCTTTATTAGGATTAATAAAACAAATATAAACTTATTTTATTAAAGTGAAAAGTTTGTTCTAATGACGGTTTGATTATTGACATGCTGGTCGATTCTGAAGGATTTTTGTCACAATAACTATAGAGCAAAAGTATTGGCACCCTGAGTAAAAAAGACAAAAATAAGTGTATGCAATAAACATCACTGCTCATTTTTATGCTTAATAGTATTTTTTAAATGATTTAAAAAGGTGTTTTCAAAAATATTGGCACCCCTACAGATTTTTTTGTGTGGCCATGGACATTTCAGCAAGATACTGACCACACCGTTTCATGCTTTCTCACAAAATCCTCAAGGAGAATCTATAGAGAATTGAGTCTAAAAGTATTTGGAAAGTTTTTGGGTCAGAGGGTGTTGATTCATTTTCTGGAAATTTATTTATTTATTTACTTATTTAAATGATTTCTTTTTATTATTAATGTCAAGATGAAGTTGTCGAATGGCTGTTTAGCAGCTTGTTTTGTACCACAACATTAAATAAATGACTCACAAAACTGGATAAAAAAGTCTGAGAAGTGACCAAAAGGACAAGAAGATGATTGCCTGGACTCTCCACAAAGCTGGACGTTATAGACGAGAAAAAGGAAAAAAATAATTTAGACAAAAAGGAATGATGAGGTCAATAAAGAGAAAACGGTTTCTCAACATAAGAACTTATTTGCTTCAGAAAAGAGCAACGCTTGTCAGAAACCCAGTGAAGCATGGTGGTGGTAGCATGGTGTTGTGGGGATGCTTTTCATCAGCTGGGACTGGGAATCTGGTCAGGGCTGAGATGAGATGAGGTGAGATGGATAAAGATGATCTTATGACCAAAAAAAGAACATGTTTCTGTCCAATGGGAGGAGCTTCAATTTCTGAAACCACAAAAAAAAAACCTTTGGAATGCTGCCAAAACCGGACTGGATATGGTGGTAAAGGGCGTGGCCGCCGCCAACACTCTCCGTCTGATCTCAAGGATCATGAGCAAGTTTAGCCATGAAGAATATGATCCACGTATTTCTTTATAAATTATGATGCACGATATTCTTCCTTCATTTCAATTCCAAACTCAAACTACGAAATGTGGAAAGGGTGCCAATACTTATGCAAGCCATGAATATCTCTCACAGACACACTGTTTATCTATCTTTCCACCGCTCCCTCTACTTCCTGTTTATTAGTCCAGCCCCTTTCTCATTTACATACACTACCTTCCTCCTTCTCTGTTCTCCACAGTCGTGAGTAATGGATTTCCTACTTGGCATGAGACACACACACACACACACAGATACACACACACACACACAAACCCTCCTCTTATTTCCCAGCAGGCTTTGCGACAGGCTGAACCGCTCTGTATAAAGGCACAAGAGGGAGTAGGAGGGGTGCGGTGCAGCAGGAAGACTCGCTGGGAGAGACGGAGAGAGCGAGAGAGAGAGAGAAAGAGAGAGAGAGAGAGAGAGAGGTGGAACACTGAGACGCCACACACATACATACACACGGCCAAGAGAGAGGTTAGTACACACACACACACACAGCAGACAGATTAGACGATGGCATTAGGACAGGATTACAGTGTTCTGCAGATACAGAGGCTGTACACTGTGTAAGACTGAAAGAGTGTGTTGTTCATCCAGGAAATAGAATTACAATAAGAACTCACGTGAAGAGAGAGGGATGTGAACAGAGCGGTGTGTTTTGACAGCTGGGACTGCAGTGTGGTCACAGAGGAGTGTGTGTCTGCCCTTGGAGCGGTTAAAGGTTATGAGAAAGAGCTCAGGATAAGAATGAGGCACTCGGAGGAAAGCAGCCTGCACTGACATTGTAGCTGATGCTGACGTTCGTGTCTGTATCACACGTTTTTTGTCACGTTATTTACTTGTCTATTTTATTTTTTCCGCTGGTTCTGAACGCGTCGGTGCTGTGAGCCGACCACACGGCTCTCCGGTCTCACCATCAGAGTGTTTGTAGATCCTCGGTGTAAACAAGGCCAGCTCTCCCTCTGCTCGGACGTCACAAACACCGCGCCGTTAAAGGCGCTCTGCTGTTGCCGTGGCAACGGCTCAAACGGCCGAGCCGTAAAGGAGAGGGATTCCGAAAGAGTCGTGGGGAGAGATGAAGTCGTGGACAGCTGCAGGAGAAGAGAGGCTTTTTTTAGATGAAGTTAGGAGAAGGTGGCATCAAGTGACCCGAGATGAAGGTGGCATCAAGTACCGAGTGCACTACAGTGTATACTGCTACACAACAACACAACTACACAACTGTACTACAACTACACCATAACACCGCTACACAACAACACAACTGTACTACAACTACACCATAACACCGCTACACAACAACACAACTACACAACTGTACTACAACTACACCATAACACCGCTACACAACAACACAACTACACTACAACTACACCATAACACTGCTACACTACTACACTACAACTACACCATAACACTGCTACACAACTGTACTACAACTACACCATAACACCGCTACACAACTACACTACAACTACACCATAACACTGCTACACAACAACACTACTACACCATAACACTGCTACACAACTGTACTACAACTACACCATAACACTGCTACACTACTACACTACAACTACACCATAACACTGCTACACAACTGTACTACAACTACACCATAACACCGCTACACAACAACACAACTGTACTACAACTACACCATAACACCGCTACACAACTACACTACAACTACACCATAACTCCGCTACACAACTACACTACAACTACACCATAACACCGCTACACAACTACACTACAACTACACCATAACTCCGCTACACAACAACACTACTACAGTACAACTACACCATAACACCGCTACACAACAACACAACTACACTACAACTACACCATAACACTGCTACACTACTACACTACAACTACACCATAACACTGCTACACAACTGTACTACAACTACACCATAACACCGCTACACAACTACACTACAACTACACCATAACACTGCTACACAACAACACTACTACACCATATCACTGCTACACAACAACACTACAACTACACCATAACACTGCTACACAACAACACAACTGTACTACAACTACACCATAACACCGCTACACAACTACACTACAACTACACCATAACTCCGCTACACAACAACACTACTACAGTACAACTACACCATAACACCGCTACACAACTACACTACAACTACACCATAACACTGCTACACAACAACACTACTACACCATAACACTGCTACACAACTGTACTACAACTACACCATAACACCGCTACACAACAACACTACTACACCATAACACTGCTACACAACTGTACTACAACTACACCATAACACTGCTACACAACAACACTACTACACTACAACTACACCATAACACTGCTACACAACTGTACTACAACTACACCATAACACCGCTACACAACTACACTACAACTACACCATAACACTGCTACACAACAACACTACTACACCATAACACTGCTACACAACTGTACTACAACTACACCATAACACCGCTACACAACAACACTACTACACTACAACTACACCATAACACCGCTACACAACAACACTACTACACTACAACTACACCATAACACCGCTACACAACAACACTACTACACTACAACTACACCATAACACCGCTACACAACAACACTACTACACTACAACTACACCATAACACCGCTACACTACAACACTACTACACTACAACTACACCATGACACTGCTACACAACAACACAACTACACTACAACTACACCATAACACTGCTACACTACTACACTACAACTACACCATAACACTGCTACACAACAACACAACTACACTACAACTACACCATAACACTGCTACACTACTACACTACAACTACACCATAACACTGCTACACTACTACACTACAACTACACCATAACACTGCTACACAACAACACAACTACACTACAACTACACCATAACACTGCTACACTACTACACTACAACTACACCATAACACTGCTACACTACAACTACACCATAACACTGCTACACTACTACACTACAACTACAATACTGTACTACAACTACACCATAACACTGCTACACAACAACACAACTACACTACAACTACACTACAACTACACCATAACACTGCTACACAACAACACAACTACACTACAACTACACCATAACACTGCTACACTACTACACTACAACTACACTACAATGTCACTACTACACTTCACTTCTACACTACAACTACAGAAAACTACTACACTAAGACACTACTACACTTCACTATTACACTACAGCTACACTTCTACACCACAACACTACTACACTACAACTACACTACAATGTCACTACTACACTTTACTATTGCACTACAGCTACACTTCTACACCACAACACTTGTACACTACTATAATATAAGTACAGTACTACACTACAACACTGCAACTACAGTACAACACTTCTATATTACAACACTTCTACACAACTACTACATCACAACACCACAACACACAAC
>NC_080737.1:19082023-19139523 GCF_019097595.1 Hemibagrus wyckioides | reverse complement strand
ACCATGATCGTGTTGCTGGAGCAGTGCAGCAGCTCTCACAATCACACACACACACACTTGTTCAAACACACACACACACTATAAATGTCGGCACAGGCCACATAACTCAGGCATGTAGACACAAGAGTCGAGAGATCTGTTTACTCCTGCCATCCTGACGGACCCAGGAACCAACACACACACTCACACACACACTCACACACACACACACACACACACTCACACACACACACACTCTGCAGGTAAGACCTACAATACTTAAATAATGGTCTGTGTTGTTCAGTGTGTGTGTGTGTGTGTGTATGAGCGTGTGTGTGTGTGAGTGTGTCTGTGTGTGTGAGTGTGTGTGTGTAGTGTTAGTTCCTGGGTGTGTCCTGGGGTCTTTTGAGATCAGCTCATTATATTTGTCACTTTATTTAAACTGCTTAAGTTTTGTTTGTTTTGTTTTTTCTCTCTCTGTTCCTTTCACTCTTTCTTTCTTTCTTTCTTTCTTTCTTTCTTTCTTTCTTTCTTTTCTTCTTCTGGTTTTTTCTCTGTTATTCTTCTCTCTCTTCAGTTCCTTTTCTTTTCGCCTTTTACTTGCTTCTTATCTCTTATCTTCTCTATCTATCTATCTATCTATCTATCTATCTATCTATCTATCTATCTATCTATCTATCTATCTATCTATCTATCTATCTATCTATCTTTTCCTTGTTTTCTTCTTCTCTTTCTCGTCCAGTTCCCTTTCCCTTTCTTTAATTTCCCCTATTTTTTTCTTGCTTCGCTTTCTTTTTCCTTTCATTTCTTTCCCTTCCTGCTTCTTCTGGCTTTCTTCCATTTTCCTTCCTTCTTTTTTCTGTTGTTCTGAACCTTATTTATTTTCCCCCTTTCTCTTCTTCCTGTTTTTCTTTCCTTCCTTCCTTTTCCCCCTTCCTTCTTTACTGTCATTCTGTGTAACCTTCTGCATTTGAGCTTTTAATAATCCGATATTAAAGAGAACTTACACACACACACACACACACCATCGTTTCCTTTGAGAATAACACACACTGATGATAAGTCTCACTTCTGCAATTACACTACACTGTGAACATCACCTCCTTGTGCACTTCCTCTCCTGTGGCCAGCTCTGTGCTGTGGGTTCCAGCGTCTCGGGCGTGTAGAGGTGTGGCTGGAGGCCTGTAGGTGGCGTGTCAGGACACAGTCCACAGCTTTACTGCTCTTTTAACAGTCGTTCCTGAGAATCAAAATCCTGATAAATGAGTTCCACAGAAAAATAAAAAGACGTATCAGAGGAACAGAGTCCAAGAGATTCAGAGTTTTATTATATTTAAATGATCCTGCTTTTTACTCATCATCTGTTTCTCTCTGATCTACAGAAACATCCAGAACATAACACAACACCATGGCAGGTAACACACACTCATTTCCTTCTGGAATATCTCAACAAACCTGTGTATATGCTAATGATATTTTATTACACCTGACTTGTCTTTAAAAGCTTGAAACATA
This sequence comes from Hemibagrus wyckioides, assembly GCF_019097595.1. Taxonomy (NCBI): domain Eukaryota; kingdom Metazoa; phylum Chordata; class Actinopteri; order Siluriformes; family Bagridae; genus Hemibagrus; species Hemibagrus wyckioides. The sequence continues at coordinate 19,138,029 of NC_080737.1, read as the reverse complement.
GCTGAATAAAAGGCAGAAATAAAAAAAAAAAAAAAAAAAACTATTACAAGCCGATATAAAGCGCTGACGTTAATCATGTTGTCTCTGGCGACATCTAGTGGTCAGAGTTGTGTATTTCAGCTCACCCTGTAGCTGATGTTAAATCCAGATTGCTTTTATTAATAGATTATAAATAAGATATAATAAAGATTACAACCTTGTTTTATATTTTAGATGAGAGATGACACGCATACACAATTTAGCGAAATGTTTTGAGTAATAAAATATTTACATTTTAAATTTTACTTAAGTAGCTCTATTTTTTTTAATCAGTTCTAAAAGAATTTTTAAAAATTATTAAAATTAGAAAACCACTGATGTTTTAAGAATTAGGAGCTCTGTAAAAAAATGTATTTTTAAAAGAAAATTTGGACTCGTTTGCGTTTTACATATGTCACACCTGGAAGAAAATCAGTCTATTTTCTTTTTTTTCCATTCACTTTTGTGTTATTATTATTATTATTATTATTATTATTTTATTTGTACATATGTATTGTCTTTCATTCGTGCCGAACCGACACGTTTTATGGTTTATTAAGCATTTAAATAGTTCAATTTATTACTGTATAAATCTTAACCTGATTTCTCCGTACCGAAAACTACACGCCCCAAGAGCACGCGCTCACCAAACGAGCTAGCTAACACTGAAAGCTAACTGTCATTGAAAAAAAGCCCCTTTACGATATTCTTGGTGTCTTAACAAGAAGACACGTTTTTAGAGACAAGAAATTTGTTATTAGCCAGGGTGTGTAGCATTTATTTATCTACATATTTAAAGTAGCTAGCCCAAGATCACGCGAAATATAAAAACAAATGCCCGGATGTAAGGGCGGCTTCTGATTTGTCCGCATGACTTTGCGCGCTAAATAAAAATAACTTTATTTTCTGCATGTGTTTTATTCTAAAGTTGAAATACACGTCTCACAAGAAACTTCCGTGCTAAACACTTGAACATAAGACGAATTACAGACACCTTTACCTCTGTAAATCCGTGTCTCAATTCAGACTAGTGTACGAGTCAATCTTGACCCATCTAATATGGCGGACACGTTGACGTCTCGCGTTGACTAGCAACTGCAGATAAATACGGAAGTAACTGAAGGCATTCTGCTTTACCTAGGTGCTGTTGCCATGGCAGCCCAGAACTTTATAAAAGCTGAGCTTCATTAGTCTGTTTCAGTGGTTTAGACAGAAAGTGACAGAAACATGGCAATCTGCTGTGCGCGGATCCGCAAAATACATCCTGAGGGTAAATAAACAAAATTAAACCTTTTTTTTAAATTATAGACAAAATGATTTAAACCGCGTCAGTGTTCGTAAATAAGTGCAATAAATGTAAAAGGTGTCAGTGTGGCCAACGTGATTACGTCACCGACAATAACAACAACAACAACAACAAAAACTGAAATATGTTTTAGACATTTATTTATTTATTTATTTATTTTAATTTTATTACTTAATTATAAACAACGTTATAACATTATAATTATATATTTATTTTTAGATAATTATAACAAGAGTTTATTGTATGATAATAAAGTTTACAGACATTATGTTAAATTTTAATTTCAAATGTGCAAATCTATCTATCTATCTATCTATCTATCTATCTATCTATCTATCTATCTATCTATCTATCTATCTATCTATCTATCTATCAAAGTATTTTATCAATCAATCTGTCTGTCTGAATATTTTTGCACTCTTGTTCTTTATTTCCAGATAAAATTAAGGATGCTAAGATCATCTTTGTTGTGGGTGAGTAAATATTAATATATTTAAAAAATAAACATCTCATGATGGTTCTGCCTCTCAGCTCTGTCCGTCTGTACGCATGTTTAATCACTGCTTTGTTCCTTTGTGTAATAAATATCTGTGTTTATTTGGGTTCCTCTGTGGTTCCTGTGCTCCTCAGGTGGCCCCGGCTCTGGGAAGGGCACTCAGTGTGAGAAGGTGGTGGAGAAGTACGGCTACACTCACCTGTCCTCTGGAGACCTGCTGCGTGCCGAGGTGGCGTCCGGCTCTGAGAGGGGCAAACAGCTCCAGGCCATCATGCAGAAAGGAGAGCTGGTGCCCCTGGTGAGAGACCTCTGGTGCCTATCTTCTGAGAAAATGTGAAACAAAAAACATCCTGAAATAATATTTAATATCTCTGTTTTTTTCTCTCTCAGTAGTTCCACATTTTACTGTGTTACTTTTGGTGTATTAGCTTTATTTCATCACACACCCGCAGTGCATTATGGGTCAAATTTACTGTGAGTTGTTTTTATTAATCGGATGTCCGTGTGTGTCCTAGTGTTACAGTAACAGATTCTGTCTCCTCTTTCTACAGGACACCGTACTGGACATGATCAAGGACGCCATGATCGCCAAAGCCGACGTGTCCAAGGGCTTCTTGATCGACGGATATCCTCGTGAGGTCAAACAGGGGGAGGAGTTTGAGAAGAAGGTGATGATTCACATTATGTATTTATCCTGTTTATCATCAACCTGCTGTCTGATTGATTTCTGTTTGTTGTGTCGTTACTAAGGGACTTCACAGTATTGTAAAGCGTCTTTATAATCGAGAGTCTGTCAGTTTGTGGTACACAAGCTTTGTCTTTACTTCCTATTCTCGCCCCACCTGGGCAGTGAATTCACTGGAATGCAGATAAGGTCAAGGAAGATGGTCATGGGACATGTGAATTATTAAACAAACACCATGTTAATATGTACAGTATGTGTGCCTGAATTATGGGCAGTCTGATACAGATAATTGTCATATACATTATTATTATTATTATTATTATTATTATTATTATTATTATTACTACTACTACTATTATTTATTTATTTATTTATTTATTTATTTATTTATTTATTTATTTATTTATTTATTTATTTATTTATTTATTTATTAAATCAAATGTATTATCCAAAAAAATGTTGACAATTTTTTATTCTTATGACGACTTATATATTGCACAATATCATGGTTTATTAATTAATTAATTAATTTATTTATTTGTTTATTTATTGCTTAGTTTTATTTTCTTTGTCCCGTTTGTCTTTGACTATTTAGTTCCGTAGTCGAAAAAACAGCTGCATCACTGCCCCCTGGCGGATATACTCTGAACTGCAGTAACAAAACCGTGATCAACAAAGAAACTGAATTAATAATAATAATAATAATAATAATAATAATAATAATGATAATAATAACAATAATAATTGTTATTATTATTATTTAATAATACATTAAATTTAGACAAACTTCTTCTTGAGGCACCTCTTCATGTGATAATGTTTTTTTTTGTCTTGTTTTGTTTTTTTGGGGATATTTATTAAGCTTTTAATGCAGCACTCTTACTGTGTTCAGTTCTGACAGGAATGATTTGCTGAATTAAAGAAAATGTGACACGATTAGCATTAACGTAAAGTTAAACATCACTACAAACCCACCATTAACGTATCACCTGTAACATTTATTTATTTATATTTATTTATTTATTAGATCGGCGCCCCTGCCCTGCTGCTGTACATCGACGCCAAGGCCGAGACGATGGTGAAGAGGCTGATGAAGCGCGGAGAGACCAGCGGCCGCTCCGACGACAACGAGGAGACCATTAAGAAGCGTCTGGACCTTTACTACAAAGCCACTGAGCCCGTCATCGCCTTCTACGAGAGTCGCGGCATCGTCAGGAAGGTGAGCGACCCTCTAACGGGAATACACAGAACGACATCACGTCACTTTGGACAGCACTTGTGTGTGTTTTCTGAAGCAGTGTTTGCTGACCGCTCCTTAGAGGATCTTCTAAAACATCTTATCAGAGAGTTTAGTCTTAATCACAATCAAATAAAAAAGGCTTTTCTTCAACTCTCCTTCTGTTTCCTTTTCTTTCAGATCGATTCAGAGCTTTCTGTGGACGAGGTGTTTAAACTGGTCAGCCAGGCGATCGATAACCTGAAGTAAAGAAAAGCTGATCAGATGAACTTTGAACTTTTGTCTGGGTCTTTATTCTGTAGTTGTTGTTGTTGTTATTGTTTTTTTTTCAAACACCTCAAGGCGATGCTCAAAAAAACAAACACAACTGGGCAGTAAAGCCAGCGGGAGACGCCCTATGCCTGCCCGCTTTCGCCTTAATGAATAGTTCATGCCGTTGTCACTGGAGACCACATCAGCGCTTCCTCTCACTCTCAGCTCCATTTGTATTCAGACTTTGCTCCTGTTTACGCCTCACGTCCAGTCGTCGAGGGCTTCTGCTGTGTTTTGTCTTGTTTCGTGTAGTCCTGCGCTGACCCCTGACAGCCCGTACCACATGTCCACACACAGCAATCGATAGCGCTTCACTTCCTGCGTTGTAAGTACCACAGGTTAATGCGAACGTCCACAGATATTTCTTAGTCCTGAAAAGAAAAAAAACTCTTAATAGAATATTAAACATCTATTTTAGAAGCGCTGCACAATATGGACTTATTAATATTTTATTGTTCCATATGGAGACAGCTTTGCACTATAGCTACAATGCTAATGTTCACTAACAAGTAATAGAGGATTATAGCCGCTGATTTAGCATTGTGCTAACTGTGCACGCAAAATATTATAAATGGCCTTCTCTGAAAGGTAGAAAAGACATAATTAATATTAATTAAATTCTTACATATTTTCGTAAAAATCCTAGACGTTATTAAAATCCTGCCTCAAGAGCGCAATATTTTAACATATCATCTAAAAAATCTAAAAAATAAAAAGAATAAATCTTTTACTTCTGGCATAAATGAGCCTCTCACACACACACACACACACACACACACACACGACATCTCTGGCTCCGTGATAACATTTGTACCTAAAAAAAGAAATTAATTGAATATATATATATATATATATATATATATATATATATATATATATATATATATATATATATATATATATATATAAACACTTAAATAAATAATAAATCATAGTGAATTCTGTTTCCTGTGTGTTTTTCATGACTTTTTCATGATTTTATGATTTTTGAAGCAAAAATCATTTGATGTCTCTCAGAATTGCACGCCTCGTGTTAGCTCGGTTAGCGAGTGAAGAGGAAAATAACTAATTTTCATACACATCTGAGGTAAATGTTGATATTCCAGACAATTTGCTTGTATTTTTGCTTTCACTCTGACCTTGAATCATCTGCTACAGCTGATGCTAAGTGTAAATATGTCAATTTTAGCCACAGGGATATTTTTTTATCACTAATTTACCGACACATCTGAGGTAAATGTTGACGTTCCTGATAGTCTGGTCTCATTTTTTATTACTTTATCTTTTCCTTAAGCTTGTTTGTATTAACATCTTGCCTCAGCAGTCAGCTAGCTTAGGCCTGTGTTTCTCAGTTACTTAGCAACAGCGCTCAAAAGCCTCCAGTGTTGAAGCTGAGACTGTTACAGCGTGAGAGACTGGACTCCATGATCCTACACGTACCTGCAGTTAGCATGATGCTAAATATGAGGCAACATTAAGCTCCTTATTCCAGTGGGAAATGCTGGATGCTGTATCTGAAGTAAAAATGACATTTTCTACATTCTGATTTATTTATCTGGTTTAATTAAATTCTACACACATCACATTCCAGGAGCAGGAAGTGAAGTGAAATAAACCGTTAGCTCTAGCGGTTAGCTGCTAATAATTGACAGAAAGCTAACTTTAAGTAGATTAAAACATTAACAGAAAAGTTTTTGTTTGTTTGTTTGTTTGTTTGATCGCTCCCCCCCTCCCCCCCAGCTGCTTCACTTTAGGCCTAATTATTATTATTATTATTATTATTATTATTATTATTATTATTATTATTATTATTATTATTATTTTTACTCCGATTTATATTTTAGATTTACATTTAAAAAAATAAATAAATAAAATAAAACGTTACCTTTTAATCATCAATTCTATGTTTTAAATACAAACCATATACTGAAAAAAACTGACAAAAAACAAAGAAAAAAAAAATAAAAACAGTGTTAAAAATGTAAATGTATTTAATACACCACAAAAAATATTATAGATAATAGATGTATATAATAGAATATAATTGATGTATATAATATAATATAATATAATATAATATAATATAATATAATATAATATAATATAATATAATATAATAAGACTTCAGTGTGTTTATTCATTTCCAAGCTTCATACAGGTGAAGGGTTAAAGATCAGTTTTCGTTAGTTGGAACAAAAGAATGATGGGAATACATCCAAAATACACAGACCTTCTCTCAAAATAATCACACACACACACACACACACACACACATTTAGAGAGTAGTTAGACGACAACTTCCTCTCGAACTTTCACCACTATATCAATAACACAATATAATGTGCAGCTCGACTGTTTATTTTAGACTTGAGGAGAAAGTAAAAATGTTAACAAGCTCAGAAGAAAAAAAAAACTCATTATAATAAAGAATCAGACTGTAAGGATAACGATCTACATGCTAATTAGTAAGATTTACTTCACAATTAGAGAAGTATGTGAGTAAGAGTGACTTCATTATTTCATGTTTTTGGAGGAATTCTCAGCCAGGAACTGGAACAGAAATGATTGAATATATATATATTTTTTTTAATTTCATTTTTATTTTCATATCTTATTTTTATTTCATAAAATGTAGATCTGATTTTATTTAGTTTTTTTTAAAGCCTTAGTTGATGCAATTAGCCCCCTGTTTTTATTCGAATCGATGCTTTTACGTAAACATGTCTTGAACTTTTAATATATGCTATTTTTCATTTTTATTTTATTTTATTTTATCCTCAAAATCATACCACATAAATAAAACCTAATCAGTGTGCTGTGGTACAGAAATGAGAACTGAAGTCATGTGCAAAAAAATGTAATGAATGCAGAAATGCTGGTCATTGAAGTGACGAATGTGAAGAAAGAGCACCCTCTAGTGGACATCTCCGGTATCATCACACAGGACCATCTGACGCCGCTGACGTTGAAAAGGCGCCAGAGAGCAGGAAATCATCGTCAACATTCCAGGTTTATGGAACCAAACAAAGAGGTCACTTCCTCCTTTTTTTTTAGTGTTGCTTAGACAGACAGACAAAAAAGAAACGCAAATAAACACAAACTCACATAAAAGTCACTCAGGAATTCCAGGACTTTAATAAGGTCCCAGAGTTCATCAGGTGCTGCACTCAAACCCCGTTCAGAAGAACAGAAGAGCATCCTGCAGCTTCCCAAAACGTTAGGATGTGATTGTGTACTGAAGAATAATGAGGCCACATGTCTGGCCAGACGAGCACACAAACATGACACCAAGAGCCACAGCGCTCCTGTTATTGGAAACGCTCTTGAACATCATCGGAGGTTTGCAGGCTTCCTCACACATCACAAGCTCACCGGCGTTTCCTGCTGGGCCTGAAAAACACCATGCAGCAGGTATCCGGGTTATCCTCCAAGGAACAGTGGCCTGGTGAGGAAAGGGAAGAAGAAGTCATGCTCAGGAGCGGATCAGGATGTCCCTCTGAAACCTGATGAGGGGCGTCCAGTCTGCAGCTACACAACACGCGCAGGACTCTTGGCTGGACGTTTATTGAGAAAAAAAAAAGTGTCAGGGTGTGGTCATCAGGAGATTAAAAACAACAGTGCTCTGGACAATTTGAAATGTTCTTATTTGATACCGAGTGCACTGTAGCAGCTAAATACAGCGTGTTTTATGGGTCGCATTTTCAATTCAGCCATCAAAATCCACATTAAATCAATTTTTTACTATTTATTTTTTTTGACACATTTGATGAACTGTGAAAGTTGTTTTGTTTTTTAAACCCTGAATTAACAGGTAATGCTAGCACGGTGGCTAAGTGGTTAGCACTGTTGCCTCACAGCAAGAAGGTCCTGGCTTCGAATCCTGGGTCAAACAGGCAGGAGCCTTTCTGTGTGGAGTTTGCATGTTCTCCCTGTGCCTGTGTGGGTTTACTCCGGTTTCCTCCCACAGTCCAAAAACATGTACATTAGGTTGATCAGTACTTCTAAATTGTCCGTGTGAGTGTGTGTGGTTGTCTGTCTATATGTGTGGCCCTGTGATGGACTGGTGACCTGTCCAGTGTGTACCCCTGCCTTTCACCCTGTGTGCGCTGGGATAGGCTCCAGCAGACCCCCGTGACCCTAATTAGGAATAAAGCGGGTATAGACAATGGATGGATGGATGCTAACACAGTCATCATTTACCAACACGTCTGAGGAAAATGTCGCTATAATTCTGTACAGTTTGTTCACACTGTTTATGTTAACGCCCTAACCAGCTTAACGGCTAACTTCAGTCATTAGCTAGCTCAGGATCGGTGCTTGTGTTTCCCAGTTACTTAGCAACAGTGCTCCTGAGACTTGAAGAGTGAGTGGATGGCGTTTGTTGGAGCAATGAAAGAGCAGTTCATCAAGATTCTTCTGGTCTGCAGAGGAGACGGAAGGCATTTAAACCTTCCTATAGCAAATTGTTTTTATTTATTAGATCATCTCTGGGGTGCAAGGGCAACAAACAGAAACCTACAGCAAACAGAACCCTCAGCTCGTGTTGGGGTGCTTGGCTAAAAATCCTCTTATATGAGAGCACTTCCCAGTTTGCAGGAATTTCTCCACAGTAACTAAGATGATGAGGAGAAAATTCATCTCTGCTAAAAGAGTATCAAAGGAAAATAACAAAACTGACCGTAATGCATAAAGCTTCATGTGAACTGAAGAATTCTTTATAACCACTGTAGCATGAGCAGTGCTAACTGACCTCAACCTCATCTCTGACCTGCAGAACTCTCAAGCTAGTGCTCTTTAAAAGCTCTGTTTCACAGAAGTATGGCGTCATTCACACCAGGGCTGTTTTATTATAAAAGATGCTAATTTAACACTAGCTAGAACTAGCATAAGTCACACTTCACCAGAGTCACACGTGTGGGTATGTTTATTTACTTCAGCAAGTTTATGCAGTGTAATAAATGTAATAAACGTGTGCAGTGAAGGTGTTCATCGTGTCGGAGATACAACACGTTTTAAAGAAGAAGAAGAACTCTCATGCTAGCGTTCATTAAAGCTCTGATTCACAGAAGTGACACCATCATTCACACCAGTGCAGTTTTATTATAAAAAAGGCTAATATAATACTAGCTAGAACTAGCACTAACTAGCACTAATAAACGTGTGCAGTGAAGGTGTTAATCATGTAGGAGATACAACACGTTTTAGAAAAGAAGAAGAACCATTTAAAAGTAATTGATGTTGCTATTTGGAAATTTCCAAAGAATCGAATTAATTTTCTTTTCAAATAGAACTCTGTTCAGTTTCACGTTTCACTTGCCGTCTTCTCGGCACAAAACCAGAGTCTAAACGTAATAATCGTCTCGCCTGTCTGATTTAGGAGAAATCCGAACACTAAGACATGACATGTATCATCTACCAGTTCAGTATTTATAGCATTAATGACCTTTAGAGAGTCCAAACTCAGCGCCACTCTAACACGTGAACGTGTGTCTCTTTAGTTTGTGGCCTTGAGAGTCTCCTCTGAGGGTCGTAAGGAAACGTGAGCACTCAGGCTTGGTGGTACGAGTGCACAGCACCTCTTCAAACGACAGTACCTCACTTCCTGTTATTGAAACCTGCAGAGCTTGCCGCGCGCCGGGGGAAGCCTACGTGCAGAACCTCGCGAGCACAAACAACACCAGACTCCAGGAAATGCCAAAAATGTTTCCTTCATCTTAGACATACCTCAGTCATGAGCATCACTGACAACAACCAGGAAGAAGACACTCCTGAGCTGTGTTAATAATGATAATAATTAATAATAATAAAAAAAATCATAATAATAATAATAATAATAATAATAAGAAGAAGAATAGTAATAACAAAACAACAAAAACAACAACAACAATAATAATAATAAGATGCAATATGAGCACAGTTTTAGATATATAAATATAAAGAAATAATAATATAATAAAGTTGCAGTGGTGTGTGTTTTTGGTGTGAAATCAGAATTCTTGTGTGTGTGTGTGTGTGTGTTTCACTGACTGTGACTTTAATTGAATTGGGTTTTGAGTTCTGCTTGTTGATTAAACATACTAAAATTGCATAATAGAATAAAATAAAATAAATCCAAAGTAGTATAAAAAAAAAGAAAAAAAAGAGTTTTTATAAAATGTCAAGCAAAATAAACCAACAAACAAATAAATGTCAAGGCCATATTTATTTATATAACATGTTGAATATGACCTATATGAATATGACCATATGACCTATGAAAACATATTAAAATTACATAATAAAAGTAAATAATGAAATAAAAATATAAATTAAATCCAAAGTAAAGGTCATTTTTATTTATCTAACACATTTAACACAGCACACGTGTGGACCAGAGTCCTGCACATCAGACAATAATCAAGAAATAAAATACATCAAATGGTCACAAATAATTATGAAAATAAATATACAACAACAACAACAACAACAACAATAATAATAATAATAATAATAATAATAATAATAATAATAATAATAATAATAATAATAATAATTAAGACCAGAAAATAAGCAGCTAGACAGTAGCAAAAATAAATAAATAAAAAAACTCAGGGCAGATTATAGATTCATATAGGAAAGAAAAAACTATTAGGAGATGATTTAAATGAGTTATTGAATCTGACAAAAATTATAAACTTTTAATTAACAGAACAGAGTCGAGTCCATGCAAGGCTTTAGAACAAAGAATAAAATCGGGTGCTATGGCCTGGATGAAATCATATCATGCTCAAGATCTTTGTATGTGAGAAAAGTTCATCTTCTGAAGTCTCCTGAACTGGAATAAACTAGATCTGACTATTTATTTGGAATTTATCTGTTTGTCCAATTTTAATTTAGAATAAAAAATGACTCTTAATCTTAGCTTGTAGACGTTTTAGACTCCAGCTCCAGCTGTCACAGATGTGAAGGACTAAAGACAAAATGACCTCAGTCTTTTACTCTTTTAGCCGAAGGACGTTTTCATTCATCCAGCCTTTAATGTGGACTAAAGAGTCTAAAAGAGGACAGGAAGTAGAGATACCTACTTCCTGAGTCATGAGTCATCATTCACATGACAGTGATAGGAAAGCTAGTGATGCTGAAAACCGGGCAAATATGGAGCAAGTGTAAAGAAAATAAAACCAGAACAGAGCCTTGTGGCACTCCGCAGGTGATGGGAACTGTGGAGGATGAAAATCTTTTATCTCTGATTTACAGATAAAAACAAAATCCTAGACAATGTGATGTTTCAAATAAACGATGAAAAACGATGATTTTAGAGTTTTCTACATCACGCTCATATTTATTAACCGTCTAATGTATGAATTTTCAGCGTGTTGTTTGATGTTGCTTCGCTGTCACATTATTGTGTTACTAAAATTAGCCATAAGTCTGAGTAAAGTCTGAGTAAAGCTGGGAAATGATTTCCACTCCTTTGTGGCCTATTTTTTGCTCCCTGTTTTACTCCGGACGTGAGTCTGTGGCGGTTTTCAACACGGCCACTAAGCTGTTCGTGTGTGATTGTGTGTGTGTGTGTGTGTGTGTGTGTGTGTGTGTAGTGAGCTGTGGAGAATGAATTCCCAGTCTCTGTGTGGAATATCAGGTGCAGTTTCTGCTCACAGCATGGAATAAAAATATCTGTCGTGTCTCTGCTGTTTCTAAGACTGGACAAGACAACTGATGTGGACCTCCAACATCCAGCCAATCAGGACTCTGGGGGCGTGTCTACTTGGCTGTCAATCATGCATGCCTGCTTTAAGCACAGAAACCTAGACACATGTGTGTGTGTGAGAGAGCGAGAGAGAGAGAGAGAGAGAGAGAGAGAGAGAGAGAGAAATGGAGAGAGAGAGAGAAAGAGAGAGAGAGTGTGATGGAGAGAGAGAGAGAAAGGGAGAGAGAGAGAGAGAGAGAGAGAGAGAGTGATGGAGAGAGAGAGAGAAAGGGAGAGAGAGAGAGAGAGAGAGAGAGTAATGGAGAGAGAGAGAGAGAGAGAGAGAGAGAGAGAGACAGTGATGGACAGAGAGAGAAAGAGTGATGAGAGAGAGAGAGAAAGAGTGGTGGAGAGAGAGAGAGAGAGAGAGAGAAACAGTGATGGAGAGAGAGAGAGAAAGAGTGATGGAGAGAGAGAGAGAGAGAGAGAGAGATAAACAGTGATGGAGAGAGAGAAAGAAAGAGTGATGGAGAGAGAGAGAGAGAGAGAGAGAGAGAGAGTTTTGAAGGTTGTGTATTGTGTTGAAATGAGAGTCTGTATTTGTGAACTTTTCTATACACTTTTTATTGTTTTTTTTAATGACAGCGTCTCAGACCCTGAGCTTTTGCGTTATTTGTGAAATCCTATTCAGGTTGGAATTTCAGGTTTATTTGCACAAAGATGACTGAAAAGCTTGTAGTGAGTCTCGGGGACTCTGCAGCTGAGCAATAGAAAATCAGTACATGAAAAGCAGGAGAAGCAGCAGTTCTCATTGTGTAATGCTAATATCAATAAAATGCACTAATATCAACCGGGAGGATCTAAAAGACATCCTCATGCTGCTACAGAATACCCACAATGCACTGGTGTGTATGGAGCACTGTAGAGAGATCAAGATGCAGTGTGTTGGATGTAAACATTCAGTGCATACTATATATATTATTAATACAAAGCTTTATCGTGATATAATCGACATCAACCACGCCAACTTAAAATCTGTACTTCCCAAATTTCATCGGCATGTTTCCTGCACTACTGGAGGGGACAACACACTGGACCATGTCTACACCAACATTGTTGAGGCATACAGGGCCATTTCCCTCCCCCACTTGGGTCAGTTGGATCACCTCTCTTTGTTCATGCTACCCAAATACACACCACTCATCAAACCTGTGAAACCATCAGTGAAGACGGTGAAGGTATGGCCGGAGAGGGGCATTTCCTCACTACAGCAACAGCTACAAGACACTGACTGGAGCATGTTCACCTCACAGGCCACCTCAGACACACAGACAGACATTAACATCTATACATCGTCTGTACTGGACCATATAAACATGTGTACTGACATTGTCACCACTGTCAAACATGTGAAACACTTTCCTAACCAGAAGCCATGGATGAACTCTGAGGTCCACCTCTTGCTGAAAGCAAGAGATGCTGCTTTTAAATCCAGCAATGCAGAGGACTACAGCAGAGCCAGGGCCAACCTGAAAAGGGGCATTAGGAAAGCCAGGCATGCACATAAACTACGTATCGAGGAGCACTTCCACTGCAAGTCCAACCCCAGACGCATGTGGAAAGGCATCCAGACCATCACTGACCACAAACCAACAATACAGTCTCTACCTACCAGCAATGCCTTCCTCCCAGACAAGCTCAACTACTTCTTTGCTCGCTTTGCAACTACTTCTTTGTGTGACCAGGATGTCACACAATTTCCTCCCAGTTGCACTGACCCCCATTGTTATGAAGTGTTTTAAGAAGCTAGTCACCTCATAGTATGTCTCCCACCTACACTGGACCCACACCAATTTGCCTATCACCCAAAAAGGTCTACAGAGGATGCTACATACATTCAGATGTTGTTCACTGACTTCAGCTCTGCTTTTAATACAGTTGTCCCTAGTAAACTGATCACTAAGCTCAGTGACCTGGGTATCTGCACATCCATATGCAGCTGGATTATGGACTTTTTAACAAATAGACCTCAGTCTGTAAGGTTGGGTAATCACATATCCTCAACCCTCATCCTGAACACCGGTGTCCCACAAGGCTGTGTGCTGAGCCCACTGCTCTACTCCCTGTTCACCTATGACTGTGTTCCACAACATAACTCCAACGTCTTCATCAAGTATGCAGATGATACCACAGTTGTTGGTCGAATCAGCAACAATGATGAATCAGCTTACAGGGAGGAGATCCAAAGCCTGTCAGCATGGTGTTCCATGAACAACCTCACTTTTAATGCCACAAAGACCAAAGAGCTCATCGTGGACTTCTGGAAATCTAACAGCAGCAGACACTCCCCTATTTACATCAACGGGTCTGAAGTAGAGCGTGTCTCCAGCTTTAAATTCCTGGGCGTCCACATCTCTGAGGATCTGTCTTGGCATCTGAACACCTCAACTCTGGTTCGGAAGGCGCAACAGCGTCTTTACTTCCTAAGGAGATTGAAGAAAGTTCACCTATCCCCCAAGATCCTTACCAACTTTTACCACTGCATTATTCAGAGCATCTTGACGAGCTCCATCACAGTGTGGTATGGCAGCTCCACGGTGTGTGGAAAGAAATCACTGCAAAGTGTTGTGAAAACCGCCCAATGCATCATCGGCACCCAACTACCTGCCATTGAGTCTCTTCACCACAGTAGATGTCTGTGCAGAGCACACAAAATAATCAAAGACTCCTCCCACCCGAGTCACCATCCTTCCCCAGTCCTTCCATCCAGGAGGAGATACAGGTCCAAAATGTCTACTATTTGCACTTCTGGTAGATGCTAAACAGCATTTCGTTGCTATGTACCTGTACTCTGCAATGACACTAAAGTTGTATCTATCACTGTCACCATCGTGTTTATGAATAGATAGTTTTTTAAACACTAAAAAAATAACTCAAACCTTCAGGGTTTAGACGATCGAGATGTTCTGCTTTTTCTTTTAATAAATAATAACAAAGCCAGTTCAGAGACTTTTTTCTGCCATGTCTTACAGAGGAATTAGAAAGAAAAAAAATGTTTTACATTTTTTTATATTTGTCAAATAAATGTGTTTGATCAAGATAAAATGTAAAAATTTAATTAATTTATTTATTTACATATAAAAAATAAAGGATATAAAATATTGTTCTAAAATATAGATTTTATATATAAAAATTGTAAAATATACTATATATATTATATATTATATATTTATATATAAAACAAGAATATATAGTTGAATATAAAATGCAAAACTATACTATAAAACGATATGTTAAAAAAAATTATATATAGTAATAAATAACCCGTTTTTTAAAAAAAATATTATAGAAGTGTGTCCATGCTGTCGACCTGAGACTGATGCCTGATGACGTCACATCCATTAACGCCAATTAACGTGACCTTCCTTCGCGCGCCCTCTAGTGCCAGTTTACTGCTTTACAGTACAGTAAGAATGACTAGGAAGTGGGCGTGTCCTGCCTCGGACCGGCTCGCGTGCGTGAGAGTTTTCTCTCAACTGCTCACTGATCTCACGGAGGAGAAACTTAACGCAGAAAATTCTCTCCCAGAAAAACAAAAAAACAAAAGCGCGGAGCTCCGTCTGTTTAAAGGTGAGGACTTTATATAATGAATGTCGAATTTCTTTTAGTCCTGTCACTAATAATACAACTTCTGTAGTTTCCACTCTGTACAGAAAGAAGCGTTATGTTCACTGAGCTTTCATACGGGCTCCGAGTCACCATGGAGACGTGCGTAGAAACGTGTTAGTACGTCGAAATAATACGCGATCTGCGGTAACCATGGTAACGCTTTACGGTTATTTCGTTTAATTTTATTTTATAGTTGTTTCATGAAACGTATTAAAAACACAGACGTGTAATAGTTTCGTTTTTAGATATTTAACCAACTTAGGTTTACTTATTCATGACAAACGCCCATGTTTAATAAAAATAAATATATATATTTCTTAATCACGTGCACGTGTATTGATGTACAGTGTAGTCCTTTAGCACACTGACTTTGCTTAATGTTAACGTTTGTAATAAAAAAACAAAACAAAAAATTAAAGTAGTAGAACTGAGTTATGAAAAGATTCAGCTAAAGCAGAGCACACACACACACACACACACACACTTTCATGTTGGAAATTGGACCACAGGGTTTAATGGCATGCTGTAAACATTTGATTAGTGCATACGTACGAATTGCATAAAAAATTGCTAAGCCCGAGTCACGCATCTGGATCTTATCAGGCTCTTTAGCGTGCCGTGGTCCAGCAGGAACTTTTACAGAGCTATCCAAACAGTGTAAGAAAAAAGAAAACAGAGGCATCTTCCATGGTTATTGGTTAAAATGAGCCCCATGAGATTTCCCCCCTTAACGCCGCCTCCTTTTCTGCCCTGCCAGGAAGCGTCAAGGCCGGACGGGTGTGATTAGTGCCTGAAATACAACCAAACACTCTCACACACGCACAGTGCTGGAACCTCAGGTGCCGGCTAACAGAGGGATAAACTTCTGAAGTGTATGCTCCAGAAGGACACTGATTTCAGACATGGAGACCTTCACAACTACTTTGGCTTTGCTGATGATCTTCAGTGCTGCTGCAGCTTCAGGTAACACTGCTGTCTCATGCTGGTTCTGTCTGAAATGCGAGAGTTCGTACCTTTACACACTTATACCTTCACTCTTTAAAAAAAGGCTCCCTTGAGGGTTCCTTGGATGTTTTCTTACTTTACTTGGAACTTTTTTTTTTTTTTTACTTTCATTTTTTTTTAAAGGGGGAAGCCTTCTGTGAGGTTTTCCCAAAGGATTGAACCAGAGAACTTCTCTAGGCTATCAGCTGTCAAAAGAAAAGGTTTAGGATTGACAGCTGTGTACCGTTCTGGTAATGTGATAGCGAGGGTGCAACAACAAGAAATGAGCACTTGAAAGATCTGGAATTTCCACCTCAAGCGTCTTTAATCTGTAATTCAGGGAGTTTCTTATTTCTGTACTTAGAAAAAAAATAAAGCTTAAAGATCACTGGAGTGACATTAATTACCCAGAGAGACATGCTCAGAGAGAGAAGGGGTTCGTTATGGGTTCATCTGATAATTTAGGGGTTTTAGTGTCCAAAGAAGAGTCTACTTGGTGTTGGAACTGTCAGGGTTCCTCACAGATGGACAGCTGAAGAACCTGCAAGAACTGAGAGTGTATATTCTGGGATTTCTATTAATGACACATATTTCTTGATGTGATAGAGTGTTAGAGATGGAGAGATAACTTCCAAATTTATTTATTTATTTATGTATTTATTTATTTAATAAAATGTGTGTGTTTATATATAAAGTTCTATTTTTCCATTTACGTAAAAAGGTTTTATAAACATATTGATTTACGTATATGGGAAAATAGAGCTTGCATAATTTTCATCTTCTACAAAAACAAAACAAAATTAAAAACAAGGCAGTTCAAATACAGTAAACAAAAATAATAATAAATAAATAAAATAAAAAAATAACAGAACATTTGAATATGAAAATAAAATGTAAACTAAGAAGAAATAATCAGAATATTTTTGAAGAAGAATGTGTTTCACAATTTGTTTATATTTCTATGTATTTCTGTACATGTAGCTACCTCCTGAAGTTTTGCTTTTCTTCTCGTCCTGACTTTTATTTTGAAAATGAAATGTTGCATTGTGGGATGAAAACAGCAACTCGTGCATACTTTGAAGTGGTAAATATTCATGTTGTTGTGCGAGTGAGGTAGAGTATGAGGACTTTATATAGCACAGTAAAGCAGCTTGAACCCAGAACTCAGTTTTGGTCTCCAGTCTGGTGCTGAAGCGTTCACGTCTTATTAAAATACCAGTACAGTGTGCCAGCACTTTTCCAAGCTTCGAAGGTCAGACTGGATAAAGTTTGATCGGCGAGTCCCGTCGTTAGACGTAAAGCCACGTGAATATATCACGTAAGGAAATTCTGTTCAATCTGAGGAAATGGTTGTTGTTATTAATACCTCAGCTGGCTAAAAGAACCCTCTATTCTTTCAACAGTGGGCGTGCATCATGGTATATTTATTCAGGTTCAGATTCCTGAGCACCAGCCAAATTGGGACATTGTTGCCTGCTTGGGAAAGAGCCACTTATCAACGTAGACGCGTTGTTATCGTGTAAACACACGATCTGATTATCAGCTGAGATTTTGGCAACTTTTAGCAGGCTGCCGAAATAAAAAATCAGCACGAGACACCTGATGCTCTGTAGATGGTGCAGTGGAAAGAGAAGCAGACTTTACTGTCACAAAGCTGATTTGCGTCCTCTCATAACACTGTACCAAAAACTATTTATCGATTTATTTATTTATTTTTTACAAAAAGTCTATTTATAGTTACATTTCATATCATTGGAACATCTGCAAAACAAGTTCCTGTTCTCGTTTACATTTCTTAGCAGCTATTTACAGTTTCTGAGAAACTGCAAAGAAGAACTGCAAACTCCTCAGTCCTGAAGATGTCATGATATATACAAAAAACGCTGACACTGGAGACTCCTTCCATAAACCCCAAATTATTGTCTCTTTACCTCACAGGCGATGCGGAGCGTCCGCTGTACTGAAGTCCCAGTGATTGAGCTGTTGCGTTAGAAACGTGTTACGACATATCCCAACAAAATAAAACAACCCCCACTGACCAATCAGAATGTAGAATTCATCAGCGCTGTAGTATAATGCTGTGTATACGTGTACATGGTCACTAGGCTGGACCGGGTTTGTTTTGTATGTCCAAAGCAAGGTGCATTCTGGGTTTTAAATCTGGTCATGGTTGTGTTTTCTAGGCAGGACGTGGCAAAGCAGGAGGTACAGTGCTTAAAATCAGTGCAGACTTTATGGACTTATGAAGACTTATGAAGCCTTTATGTCAGTTAGGTGATGAACATGGATAATACGGTAGAAGATATATGAGAAATGATGTATGATAGAGTGCAGAAGTTTGTTCCTATTTTGGCTTTTAAATAAAAAAAAGCATCTCTGTTTCGCAAATGATCTCTAAAACGAATGAAATATAAAATGAGTAATTCTATTTAAATTCAAAGCATTCAGCAGAATCAGGCCTCTCAGTGTACGGATGGCGTAAATGACGTTTCCGCATTACATCCCAAGCTTTTGAGCTCGATTTCAAATGAAACTAAAGTGCACTTATGGATTTATCACTTCTATTACACAGCTGGATTCCCATGATGCACTTGTTTAACACTTAGCTGAGACAACATGGGTCTGAGGGAAAAAGAAAGAGAGCGTGCGAGTGTGAGGGAGAGATAAAGGTAAAGAAGAGGGATGAATAAAGAGAGCGAGACAGCATGTATATAAGAACAGAAGGAGAAAGAGAGCTTCAGTGGAGCCACAGGGAACGATATCCTGAGGAAGAGCTTAGCGATCAGGGCGCCATTACATAACGACTGTAACGACTATACCCAGCGGCCCAGTGGCGTCACCGGCCCACTCCTGCCCCGCCGAGTAAGAAACGGAAAAAATAGGCCGCCAGGGAAACAGACAGAGAGAGTCAGAGAGATGACGGACGTCTCCTCTGATGTTAGACAAAAAAAAAAGAAAAAAAAAAAAAAGTTAAATCATAGAGAGAAAAATCCCCCTCCTGTAGACAAATAAAGCACTTCCTTTCTTTCCAAATTAGCCTGGCCAAGTCTGAGACAAATGACCCCGTGCCCAGTTGCCCTCTATGCCCCAGACAAAGTGCGCTTGCCCTTAAATTTCAATACCCCACCTCCTAAATGAGCACAAAGACCTGCAGCTAAATGCCCCAACTAAAAATTCCCCAGTTCAAACATCCCAAAGACCCAAAAGACCCAGCGTAAATACCCCTGTTTTAATGCCCCATGTACAAGTGTCCCAAATGCCTGCACCAAATGACCTCATTTTCATCCCTGGCTTAAATGCTCCTACATATATTCCCATGGAAACACTCCCCAGTCCAAATTCTTATCCTAAATACCCCACCATTTTCCACGTTTCTATCTTGCCCAAACATCCCTGAAACAAGTGCCCCAAATTAAATGCCCCTTTCCTGATGTCACTCTTCCAAGTGCCCCAACATAAATGTCCTGTGAAATACCCCCACTCCAAAATCTACCTGAGCCAAATTCCAACAATGCCCTGCCCTCAGCCAAAAATACCAGTGTCACTGTGCCCTCAGCCAAAATGCCCCATATGCCCCAAAATTCCCTTAGCCAAAAGGTCCCGTATGCCACAAAATGCCCTCAGGCAAATTGCTCTACACTCCAAAGCCTTCACCAAATATCCTCTATCCATATAACCAAATGCCTCAGTCAAAACACAACTACCCCATTTGTCCTGACCCAAATACTGCTGCCTAAATGTCTCTGGCAAAAATGCCCCAGCCTCGATGAGCCAAAAGCCCCAAGCTAAATCTCCCTCTCCTGTTCCTGTACCGAACACACCAAGCTAAAATTTCTAGTCCAAATGTCCTTGTTCCAAATGGCACAATCTAAATACCTCTGTCCAACTATCCCTGACCCATAAGCCCCATGAAAATGCCCCTGTCCAGATGTCCTTGGCCTTAAATTAAATGCCTCTGGAAACAATTTTCTACACAAAGGTCATTAGCCAAAATGTTTTGAATTTGCCTCCATGGCAAAATGTTAAATACCACTGACCTAAAGGCACAAACGTATATGTTCCAGGCCAAATGCCCCCATTCCAGCCATATTTCTCCTTAACGTTGCGTCATGTATTTAGTTAACAGTCAAGAGCAAACAATACGCTAATTTTAGCATGCTCACATTAGCATATAGCACGGGGCTGTGTTTTCATTCCTGTGCACAACTGCCCCCGCCAGACAGGGTGGCAGGGAGACCCAATGACGCGACCTCTTGTCGCTCCTAGAGTCCGATTTTTATCTCCAAATTGCAATTAACAATCCCCCTGTCTTTTCCTCCAGACTCCACTCGACTGCCAGTTTTTTCATTTTTCCTCCCTCTGTCCCTATCTCTCTCTCTCTCTCTCTCTCTCTCTCTCTCTCTCTCTGTCTTCACTTCAGCTGACTCTGTTTATGCTGTTTTTGCCCCTCTTCCTGTGTGTGACGCATTTTTTTTTGTACCTCAGAGCATTCTGTGTGGGCTGCTGGAATATTTTCAGACAGAGAAGGCAGCCGTTCGATCCGACGTTCCTACGGAGCTCAGTGGAATTTTCCACTCGAGTCTTAATTCCCATTCGATGCAACATGTTAACAAGACACTTTGTATAAAAACCAGAGGTAGATCAAAGCAGCGCTGGTGGAGATGCGCTTAATTCCCTTAGCACTTCTTACTCATAAACGCTGCCTGATTTTAATTAAGGCCTTTTAGTGTCACAGTGTGGAATTAAACTGCTTCAGCTCCACTGAACATCGATTAGCGTATAACATCTGTCTGGCTATCTCGTAAAAAAATTAATAAATAAATATATAAATAAATAAACGAATGATTACATGCCTTAAGATTTCCCCTCATCGATTTATCACGGTACAACGTCATACCGATATATCGTCTGCCTCCTACGCCAGACTTCCGAGAGCTGAACGGCTCATTAGCGCCAGGCCGAGATAAATCTCAGAGCCGCTGTTAGCACCAGAGCGGCGACCGTCTGGACCGATAAGGATCGCCGCTCGCTGCCTGACCCTCTGTTGTCCTCATTCACTTCTTTTTATTTTTTTTTTCGGAGGAAAGATTTTAACACAAGGCTTGAGAACGTCTCTGAGTACGTCTCTTTTGTTCCCCTTTGAGCTCTCAGTATGCACTCCAACTCTGTGATTTATACAAGATTGTGTTATTGTGTTGGAGTATAAATCTGACCCGGGATGTTTCTTAAGATTTAACACACCACATTTGCGTAAGAGTTTTATTGGACTGTCACTGGCCGAGATGAAACATTCATTTTTCATCAAAAAAAAAATCTTTTACACTGGAGCTACATTGGTATCAGTAAATGGAAAATCTCAGTTTATCCATGTGTACTACAATTATATTAATACATCTTTAATTAAATCCACATTCACTTGAACAGTACAATAAGAGCATAAACAGACCTAACACATCATTCTGAATGTTTACTATCACATCCAACTACTCGATTTGTCTTTGAATTAAGTGTCATTTAATTAAAATGAGAAATAAGAAATAAGAATAGTATGATATACATCTAATATATATAATATACATATAATAAGTATAAAATAAAAATCACTTAATTACAAACAGCAGCTGTGACAGTCGCTCCAGCTGTAACAGCAGATCCCAGGTTTATAATGATGTGTTACGGTTTCCATGGTAACAGCACCTTCACAAGGGTCTTTGTACAGAATGAAGGAGGTTTTTATTTAATGCTTCTGGAAGGAGTCTTCAGTGTCAGTGCTTTGTAAGAGTCCGAGGTAACTTCTAACAGAGGTGAAAAAGAATGGTGAGAATGGTGTAAAATGGCGAAGCGTCTTTCATAAACAATATTATTTATTAGTAAGTCAGTGGAAGTTACAGGAGTCGATCAGTTCATGAGTCTCATGAAACACAGACTCTTACACAAACTTTTCTAACTAACAAGATTTTCTCTCTTAAACTCTCCTGAGAATGCTCCTGCTCACTGCTCGAAGTTGTGTCTCCGGTGCCAAAGTTCTAACACTGAAAATAAACACGTCACTGTTGATGGACTACATCTGGAGTTATGTCCGGTTGCTCTGAGACAGCTCCTCTGCCTCACTCTGAGGAACAGATTTTCAGTTGAGGTCAAACCCAGCATTTTTCAAATACGCCGCAAATCATCGTGGCGTTCGCCACTCGGATCATTCCTCACCGGCTCGCACATAAATCTTCCTTTGGGTCAGAGTCATCAGCGCCGCCCGCCATAGCGTTTGTCGCTTCTATGCGAAACATATGTTTGTGTGCAGCGACATCAGACTTGAATGATTAAGAGCGCCGGCGCTTCCATCTGCTCGGCGGAACAGGCTAACAGCCTCGGCTAAACGAATCCTTCCTCCACGAGCCGTGGCGCTAATTAATGCAGCAAAGACGGATGAGCTCTCTGTGCCGCGCCGCGTCCCGCCAACACCACCGGCTCATCCTCATCCACTAATTCATTCCGGAATAGTTAGCGTTCTGTTCACGCTGTTGTTCCTGATGATCTGTCATTGCTGTAAAAAGTGCGGCCGTCCGCCGAAGGAGGAAAGTTGTCGAGAAGCGAGTTTGCGTTATTGGTTAAACATAATTACTCTCCCCGTCAATCTGAAATTGTTTGGTGAGAGAAAAGCGTTAACTTTTTTTTAAATTAAATTAGATAAAACGCAGAAGTGCTGAATCCGGGAATTTTTCTGTAACAGCAGCTCTCAGAGGGGTGTAGCCACAAACCACGCATTTCTGTTAATGGTTTCCATGGTAACAACTCATTAATTGCTCGTTTAAGGTGCACGGGTTGGTTAAGGAGTCTCCAGTGTCAGGCTTTTTGTCTCAGTCAGACGTGAAACTGTAGCTTTAAGTTTTCTGACCCAGCAGGACGGAGGGTGCTGCACTTCTCAGGAACAAAAACAAATAACATGAATGAAAGTAGAGAAGTCTGGAAAGTTGTTGAAGTTCTTTGTGAACTCTGAATTAAAAGTGGAACTAAAACCGTTTTCTCAACGCGGAACCTTACATGCTTGGATCACATTTTCATTATTAAAAATCTTCTGTAAGCAGCATATCTAGCCTGATTTTTCTGAGAATGGATTTAATTTCCGTTTTTTCTCTCAGGAGGATTTGTAAGTATTAGAAATATATATCAGAGGCTTGAGGTTTTTTTTTTTGTTGCCGTATTCTTCCTGTTGCTAATTTTATAAGCGTATTGGAGCATGTTTTACTGTGTAAAACCTAAAGCAGTAATGAGTAAGGCTTTATTCTGACTCTGATGATAAAATGACTCAGGTAGGGATTTTTTGGAGTGGGGTTAAAGGTCACAGGACAGCTCAGGTCTCTGCGTGCCTCTGATAAGAGTTTGTTTGTCTTCCTGTGGATGGTTAGGCCGGGGTCGCTGGCCACGGAAGCGCCGGGACAATAGGTGTGTGGAGGAGAGGCTGGACTTTTTTCTTTCTCTCGGTCATTCGGACCTCCTTCACTTCACCCTCAGCCTCCACACAGCCAGCGCTGCCTTTATCCGCCTCAGACTGTTAGCCTCTTTAATCCTGCGTACAGTGTAAACACGTGGGAAGATGAGCAGCATCCAGGCTACAAGCTTACACAGCTAGAAACTCTATACTCTTTACTCTACACTCTACATTCAATACCAGAAACTCTATACTATATACTAGAAACTTTACAATCTATACTGTATACTCTATAGTCTGTACTCTATACTCTATAATAAAAACTCTATACTCTGCACTCTATATTAGAAAGTCTGTGCTCTACACTTTATTCTCTACTCTCTATAGACTGTACTAGAAACTTTATACTCTACACTCTACACAAGAAACTCTACACTATATTATACTAGAAACTTTACACTCTACACTTTACACTTGAAACTCTATACTCTACACTAGAAACTCTACACTAGCAACTCTACAGTCTACATCTACACTTTATACTCTACACTTTACACTAGAAACTCTATACTCTACACTAGAAACTCTACACTTTATACTCTACACTCTGTACTAGAAAGTCTACACTCTACACTGTGTACTAGAAACTCTTCACTCTGTACTCTACACTCAACACATTTTTGGACTTCTGAAACTTCTGAAACTTGGCATGGTGTAGATCATCACTCATGGAGCAGCTCGCGGATTTCCTCGCAGCGAGTAAACGTTAGGAGTTTACTCTGTGTCACTTTGGCTTGATGGTGTATAACTAATAAAGCTTATCATCAATAAACCAGAGCGTCGTCCAGAACACTCGCGGACACCAGCTACACGAATTGATTAATGCACCGCACAGATAATTAGGCCCGAGCGTTAGTATGCGTCCGTCGTAGCAGCTCTGGAAGCTCATCACAGAAAAACTCATCTCGGCTTCCTGAACCCTCCTCCGGTGATAAAGCGTGCGAGAGAGTCTGCCATCATACGCTTTCAGACCCACCGTAGAATCGAAATAATAGGAAACAATAGGCGAGCGCCTGGTTGAGGAGTGGCTCCGACTTTCTGACGAGACTCAATAAAGGAAGTCGGCGTTTCCAGGATGTAGATGTTCGCTGCCAGCTCAGGACAAGTTCTTTGAGGTTCAGTGTTTTTTTTTTTTTTGCTGACTGGAGGGCTATTGTACCTCGGCTAAGTGAACTCGCAAAACAAGAAATGATTCTGCTTGATGTGGATTTTAAGGTTTCCGTTTGTGGCTAAAGATTGTGGGATCATTCTGAGACTTTTCGTCTTCGAAACGTGTCGTCGGGTGATGCGTTCAGTGCCCTGATATATATCATATAATATAGAAACCTTTTGCATTTTACAGAGAATACTGAAAGTGCAAAAAAACTTTCATATGTTGGAAATATGAAAGTTCCAGCTTTACTAAGCACTGACACTGGAGACTCCTTTTCTTAATGTCAAATAAACATGGCTTCACAGGAAACATTCATTGAAGCTGTTCATGTGGAGCATCAGCCATAAGGTGAAGTCGTTGCTAAGGAAACGGTAACGTTTTTGAACAGAAGCAAGTTAAAGTAAACGAATCCTGAATATGAATCATTTCACTGAATCATTTACAAGCTTAAGCAATGCAACAGTAATTTTAAAAGCACAGTGAGACGGAATTTATCACACTGTACCCTAGGGCTGGCTGTGTGTGTGTGTGTGTGTGTGTGTGTGCCCAGCATTTAGCAATCCTTTCATGACTCACTTACTGTGTTCACCCCCTTAGCCAGCAAATGGGACTCCCTTATGAGTGTGTTTTGGCTCAGAGTGAGGTCTTGGGGTCAAACAGGAAACTGACACACGCGCGCACACACACACACACACACACACACAGTGACCAAGGAAAAAGTGTAAGGCAAATGAACGGCTCATGAAGTGATCACGATGTACAACGACAGCTATCATTTAATCTGTCGGCCCTGACGATGAAAAATGAGACATGCTCCCATAATTCCCTGCTGAATCCATGAGCGAATGGAAATCCTCAGCCTGGAGGCGCAGTTTGCATGGGAAAGAGTCGTTCGAGCTGCTGATAAAGTAGATTCTACCTCATTTAACACAGAAACGTTTAGCAGAGGCGTTTAGTGACATCGGCATTTCCTGGGGTCAGGTTCATCGGTCAGCGCAAACGCAGCTCCGCGCCTGATTTCGGTGACTGATAGATGCGACCTAGCAGAGACCCCCACGGGGCTGCTGAGATAAATCTCCTCTCTGTCACAGGCTGTTGACTTTTACAGAGGAATAAGGCTCGCTGTTGGCGATACGGGCGGCCGTAAAACCCGGCCGTTGAAAATCGACTCCATTAGAACGCGTCTGGAAAAGACGGCTAGCAGTCATCACGCCATCAGGAGCTCGTCTTCTAAACACAGTGCTTCCTGTCGTCCTCGCAAACGTGCCGGCTTCCTCTTCCTCCTCTGCCTGCTCCTGGAAACAGTGTAGAAGGAGAAAAATGCGGTTCATACTTCTGCTAGCTATCTGACTTAATGCTACTCGGCGGCAGAAAGTGAACAACGGAATGAATGGAGAAGACGCGGGTCAATAGAACGTCCTTCTGGGTTCTAAATCCCGGACTCGGTGTGTTGAGGTCGAGCAGAAAGGGGACAGCTTTCAGAGTTAGATTTTAGAATTTTTTAATTTAGAAAAAGACCTAAATATTGCACATTAAAAACAACTTTTTAATAAAAGTACAGACAGTCCCTAAATTGCAGTGAATTTATTTACCCAAGGAAATGAGGAACATGAAATAAAGCACTATTTTTTGTTTTAGTACTTAGTATATACACAATAAAGCTATGTCTGTCGCTCTCTCTCTCTCTCTCTCTCTCTCCACTCTTCTCTCTCTCTCTCTCTCTCTCTCTCTTCACTCTTCTCTCTCTCTCTCTCTCTCTCTCTCTCTCTCTCTCTCCCCCTACCTTCCACCCTCCCTCCCTTTATCTTGCTGTACATCAGCACTTTCCGGACGCTTTGTGCTCGATATAAGAGAATGAGAAAGCAGTTTGCATTTAGAATAAATAATTATATTGGAAATATAACTCAATTAAAAAAATCACGCAAATGGCGACCCATGACACATGCGGGTCACGCAACCAGACACACCTCCTTGTTTCAGCCAATCAGAGGCTGCTTAGTAGTCCAAGCACAGATACTGTAGTACATCTCACAATTACCCATAAACCCCCTCTCTGCATGCCCTTACACAAATACACTGGGTATATAATAAAGTAAGGTTAAACCGGCCTTTAGCTTTGTTTTGCTTACATTTTCTCAAAAGTTGTGAGAAAGCCTCTTAGAAAAATTTGACTAAACATTTCATGCACTGGATAAAACTTGGACGTTACTTTTTAAGAAACATATTGGTGACTAACAGTTTCGTGTTAGTTACCTTATTAAAAGCAAATTAAACTGAAGCAACTTCTGTTCAAGCTTAAAGGATTGATCCCTGATCCTCTAAGAGCCAGTGCTAAGTATCTCACATTTCTCAAAAATTCATCACCAGTTCAGTTTTATTTATATATATATATATATTAAGTTGATTTTATTGTTCTTAGTAGTGTGAAAATTGTCTTAGAAGTAGAGTTTTGTTTTAGCTAGGTTAACAAACAGATCAACACAATATTAGCGAGTCATGCTAATCCAAGAAAGGTGAAAAATTGTTCCTCATAGCCAGATAGAAATAAGGGCCCCATATTTTCCCAAATGCCTTAACCCCTTAATGAAAGTCTAATGTTTTTCATTTTAACAAAAAAAATTATATCTCTGATCAATTGAGAAAGAGAGGGAGGTTTCGGTGATTTCCAGTTGATCAGTAAGTTCAAGATTATGACTCGTGTCCATTAAATGTCCAGCGTAATTCACTGGCAGTAGCTCAGAGTGGAATAAATAACAGTTGAGGAGCTGTAATTGTACAGTAGTACAGCGGTGGTTGATTATTTTCCTATTACATCACCACACACTGTGTGTTATTCCTGACTGCTGTGTACTGTGTGGTGTTTTCCATTCTCAAACTAGACTCCATCACTCTCCATAAATTCCTGGTCGTGGATTCTCCATCACGCTGAAGAGTTTATAGATAGAACGAAAGGGGAAAAAAATGCGAGAGGGAGACGTAGAGTCTGGACCAGGCTGCTCACGCCAAGCCCTTAAAACAATGCATGCGGTGCCACGGGTTACACCTCAGCAGCCAATCGCACCCTCCATCTTTCAGTTCAAACCGCAACCCAAACCCCGCTGCTGATTGGCTAGGAAATGACACCTGACCCGTCACTTCCTCAGGAAAGACTCCTTTTACTTCTGGGAAGCGTTCATTGACCGAGGCGCCAAATAAAGACTCGGATTAATCATTTCAGCGTCTCGGAAAAATAATATAAGACACACGATTGCGATGGTGAAGTCAGGGTTTATTGGAGATCAGGGTTTCTTTGGACCGGGTTTTAATTAATCATCAGACCATTGTGTGTGTGTGTGTGTAACCAATGACCTGCTAATTTAATAAAAATGCTCCACCATTTAAAGTGAAAGTGTTGCTAAAAGTGGAACAATGACCAAAGATTTCCTATAATTATAGGTTCGGGATTTTTTACATTTTTAACAAAAAGACATAGACAATTATGTGAAGAATAATAAAAAAACAAAAAACTAGTGAACATGCAATCACAGGAAAATAACGACTGAATGGTGTGAATTTTTCTTCCACTAATTTATTAACGAATAAACTTTGCTTGTCTTGTCAGATTTTTCAGACTGCAATCTGATGGGGATTTACGGAACCCAAAGCGGATCCATCAGCGTGGATGAGATAACGGGGAAGTGCAGGACCAACTTCGTCACAGAGAACGGGACAGAAGTGCACATTGTCAATCTGCGCATCAATCCAGGGGTTCGTCCAGTACTTACATCTATTCACTCGTCATCGCTGTCATCACTTCCATCAGTGTTATTCACTAAAGAATAACACTGACAAGTTCCTGTTTTCACTTATGTTATAGCAGCTATAAACGCTCATGTCCTCAACTGCTCTGTTTTTCTCTCTCTAGGGTTGAAATTAATAATAATAAAAATCACAGCATGTTACAGAGAAACCTCAAAGTATAATCTAATCTCCCCTAAACTGTTACAAAACCACTGACACTGGAGACTCCTTCCAATAAACAAATCAAAAATTTATCATCTTCTTTGTTCATGTGAACGAGTGGTTGCTATAGAAACGTATAGCGTTTTAGAATGAGTGCATTCGTACACCATATAGAAAATTAATCAACACCTTCTGAGTAATCAGAATCACTCTGCTTTAATCTCGATAAAACAGGATATGTGGGAAATGTGAAATATTACTAATCCCTGGACTCTGCAGAAGCAGTCTTGTAGCACTATATCAACCCCCGCAGTATAAATCAGACCTTACATCAGAAGGGAACCTCATTTCAAGCTCCCGAAACCTTTAATCACGACTCAGAGCGAAATCCCAAACCTAATACCCTCTGTCCGAATTTCTAAACAAACTCCATCCGAACGTTTGCTTAGACTGCTCCGCTCCTGAGGGGCTGACTTTGTTTTCTCAAAGCATGCCGGAGTCAGATTGATGCCAGATGACCAGCAGCACTGCGGCTCCCGCGGGGGCCGGAGAAAAACGGTCAGGACATCTCATCTGAGCGGCCACAAAAAATCTCCAACACGCCAGGAGAGCGAGCGGGTGAGCGAGAGAGAGAGAGAGAGAGAGAGAGAGAGAGAGAGTGAGTGAGAGAGAGAGAGAGAGAGAGAGAGAGAGAGAGAGAGAGAGTGAGTGAGAGAGAGAGAGAGAGAGAGAGAGAGAGAGAAACGGCTCCCTAAGGTGATCGGGGTTACTGCAGGCAGTGAGAACAAGTCGGATCGGGATCTCTACAGGGAGCGAGTACGCTCTTCCCATCAACCAGAGAGTGTGTCCAGGGTCAGGATCAGTACCGTCTTTGTGCTTCTGTGCCATGTTTACTAATGGCAAAGACAGGATGAGGACACTAAGTCCAACAATCCAAAAGTTCACTACTGAGAAATGTTAAAAATGAACTTTTAGGTGTCCAGGCTAAGGCCATTCCTGCTAAAGCTCAGGTTTCTTCTGCCCAAAGCTGAGGCCTTTTCTGTATATGCAGACGCTTCTTTTGTCCAAACTGATGCTTCTTCATATTCTAAAGCCTTTTCTGCTCAAGCTCAAACTCAAATGTTTACCCAAGCTGAGGCTTTTTATATCCAGTCTGAGGCTTCTGTCCACTATGAGGCTTATTCTGCCCAAACTCAGGCTTTTTATCTGTCAAACCTGAGGATTCTTCTGCCCAAGCAGGTATTTCATCTGTCATGGTTTTGCCTGCTCAAACCAAGGCCTTTGTTCAAGCCAAAGCTGAGGTTCCATCTGCCCAACACTGAGGCCTCTTCCATCCAAGCTGAGGCTTCTTCTGCCCAAAACCGTGGACTTTTCCATGCAATCATAGGTCAAAGCCCCTTCCATCCAATCCATATCTTCTACTGTCAAAGTTTCTTCTGTCCACAGTGTTGTTCTGCCCCCAGGGTCTGTGGGATTACTCTAGGTGTTATGTGGTGTATTAGCCCCTGGAATGAGACACATCTATAACTCAGCAGTTAAAACGTGTATCTGTGTTTGTGAAAGCAGTGAAGTTGTCTCAAATTTATGTGATATCTGTATTTTAATGAAGAACGAGAAGTTTAGTTCAGCATTTGGGTGAAAAATCACATGTGAGCAATGACTTTTTGCCTACAGCTGAGACAGAGATTCTCCAGTGGGAAAGAAAAGTGGAAACCCGTATGCTTTCAGTTTAGAACTTGCATAAGAGCTGTGTACTGGATTAAAAAAGAAAAAAACACACATGCATGGGAACAAAAAGGAGCTTAAGCATGTGTATCCTGTTCCCAAGTGACTCTGGCAGTGGGTTTGGATGCCAAGGTCATGATGTTAAAATCAGAGCTCAGAAAGAGAATAAGAAAAAAGAACTGATAACATAACCTTTACATTCTTGTGCACTCCAACACCAACATTCACAAACGTTCACAAACAATGTGGAACAAAATGAAATATCAGTTAATTATTTTCTTTTTTCATATCCAAAAATATGTAAACAATTTGTGGGGTACACATGAAAAAAAATAAGGTCAAGTTTGTAAAGATTCACTGGACTGAACGCACAATTTTTTAATACGGTTAGAAAAGTTGTAGGCGTGGACTCTGTACCTCGGTCCTACTTTGTACCTGTCAATCCCCCTGAAGGTGTCACCTCTGTGCCAGTCAGTTTTTTTTTCCAAATTATGGAGAATAATTTTCCAGTTAAAGAAAGAACAAATCACTGAATCATATTCTATTGAACCACTTTGATTTGATTCATATTGACTGAATCACTGACTCAGTCCTCAGAGTCCTCATCAGAGGGAAGAACTGAACGAACTGTTCCTTCAGTGTTCCTCAGAAAGAACGCCCATCGTGGTTCTCAGTGACATGGTGACACGGCAATCTTGCTGGCATTCGAAACATCAGAGAAATCTTTCAGAAGAGACTTTGAGAAGAGTGTGGAAGAAGAAGGAGGGGGAAGAAGAGGAAGAGAGTGATAAAGAAGTCATGGTGATCTCTGCCAAGTTTATGAATGATAAATATGGGAATGAGTCATAAGTAGCTAATGTAACCAAACATGGTCATTTTTCAAAATACTGTTAATGTGGTCAGTTTTCAGAGCTGGTCTCGTATTGAATACTCATTTGAATACAAATCATGGCACTAGGGGACTTTCCCCATACTGTAGCTGATCTTCATTTTAACACAAGTTAGTCATATTTCTGATGCATCTTACGGTTTATCCACAATGACAAGTATGTTTGTATCACATGGGGAGAAATGACTCTGTTGTGTTGAGGGAGAGAGAGAGAGAGAGAGAGAGAGAGACTTGAGCGAAAAGGGCGGCGCTTTCAGACTTTCATTGATGTCACCGTTTGGCTCAGAGCCGAGACTAGAGCGGTGGAGCCGACCCGGCTTAAGGGGGGAGAACCAAAGAATAACGGGAAACAGTTATGCATCAGCAAAACCTTGGAAAAAAACTGCACTCAAGAAAAAAAGGAAAACAATCGTATCTTGAAAGCACAGGAACAAAAATAGCAAGGGCGACTGCTCGGCCACTAGAAGGGACATTGTTCAGTTTTGAGTTCAGTGAAATGAAGTTCATAAAGAGGTACAGGTAGACTGTACTGTGTTCTCTAAACAACATGGAGGTTTCCCTCTTTTTTCTTTTTCCGTTCAGCGGTTTCCGTCCACTTCAGATTGTTCCTGTTGTACAAGGAACATAAATATAGACGCACAGGAACCAGACATCTTGATTAATTATTAAATAGTGGTCGAGATCGATGTGGAGCGCAAGCATTGTTTTAATCTACGCCTGTGTTGTCTCCAATTGCATAATATAAATTAGTCTAAGGACAAACTGTCTTGTGTTATGTAAAGATTTCTCAGAGCCAAAACCCACATCATTTTTTCTCTCTCTGAATATCTCCAGGGAGCACTGAGATTCATTATGGCCCTCTGTATATTTTTTCAATTTCTTTTATATATGGTAGGCGTTTTTGTAAAGGTTGTAGGCATTAGAATGGAAAAACATTTTCAAAATTATTTTTATTTCGTCACATTTTGTGGCCACTCACACTTACAGATAGAATCATGCAGAAATAACATTTCTGTAAACTTTGTGACTAATGGACTCCTGGTGGACTCCTTAAATTTTTGGAATGATCACCATTCACCCCTCCTTTAAATCCTCCCTATTCCAAGGTTAATTAGAAGGACTAGACTTGCTGGTAGTGGCGGCATTTGTTGCCCCCAAGGCCATCCCTTTTGCATCCTGACTATTTGGTGTCCACACTTTCTCCTCTTTTGCACACAGACTCAAACTGTTGTGTGGTTACTCCACAGGGCTTGGTGAAGTATGGCAAGGGGATTATTTAATTTTGCTGCAGTGATGGAAATCACCTAAAACCTATAAAGCCTCTCTGGCTATAGAGACCTTTGAGAGGGTAGATGAGGCTGACCTCAATGGCTGAGCTGTAGCATGCCAGAGTCACTCTCATCAGCCACTACCATTAGAGGACATAAATTCTAGTACGGCTCAGGTATCCTGAAGCAGTTATGGTTTAAGGTCATGTTTTAAGTTGGGGTTGAGGTTGTTTCTCAAGCTCAGGGTTGAGGTCGTTTCTCAAGCTCAGGGTTCAGGTCCTTTCTCAAGTTCAGGGTTGAGGTTGTTTCTCAAGTTCAGGGTTGAGGTCCTTTCTCAAGTTCAGGTAAGGGCCTGTTCTCAGAGACTAAGGCCATCATCATCCCTCCAGGTGTGAGGCACTCTCATTAACTTTTGCCATTCCTTTAACTTGAATTTCCAATCCTTTGCTCAGGGGCACAATTTCTTTAAGTGGCCCAGTGACAGACGTTTGCAGTCTGGTGATAAAATGTAAACGAAGCTCTTCCATTGGTGGCCCAGGGAGTCTTGTCTTCTGGCAGACATTCCAAAAACCTAGAAACCCCTCAGGCATTACACAAAGGCTCAAACCTAGAGGCGTATGGAATGGACCATATCTCCCATTGTCAAAGAGGTTTGGATGGTGCCTGGGGTCTCAGGAAGAAACCCAGTTAGGAAAGAACTTTTTCCGTCCAAGCTTGCACCATCGAGCTCCTTATCCAGGATTTCTGGTGTGATTGAATCATAATATGATTGTTCTACAGTTGCACTTGGCCAATCAGACCCTCAGACATGGAGTCATACAGAATAATATTACATTTTAAAATATATCATTGCTAAGTTTATAGCATTTATTAATTTTAATTAAAGCATGCAAATCAGGTATGTGCTGTAATACCACTGCAATTCTGACAAAACCCGGAGTACTGACCCTTGTCTTGGTTTACCTCGAGTTGCACTCTTCTTAATAAGTATGCTGTTATATGCTCTTTGTGTGAATTTTCCCTTCTCTCTCCATCTCTTCTAGAATTTAAAAGCTTTCTGATCAAACAGGGAAATTGCCTCTTAGAAGGTTTTTTTCCTGTTTCTTTATTTTGAGCTTTGTACCCTCGGACGTGTTTGACAACTCGGCTCCTGCGAGACTAATTAAATGTAAGGCAGCTTTCCAGCTCGGAGATAATGCCTAGCGCTTGCAGACGTGCCGTCTGAAATAAAAATGTGGGCTTTCAAAAATGGAGGACCTCTGGGATCGCTTGACCAGGCATCAAATGCCGGCAGATGTCATGTCCTGACGCGTACAAACACTCGGGTTTGCTGGCTGCAGTCGATTCATGGCTGTTTTATATTTACTAAATGATGTTGGAGCACATTCATCTCCACTACGCTCTGAGCTGAGTATATCGTACAGAACACATGGTGTACGTAATGGAGATTTATGGAAAGACCAGCCTTCAACATCACACCTGATATTTCAGAATCTTTTGATATCTGCATGTTGGCCTAACAAGGCTGGCTGTAGTGCGGTAAGATAAGTCCGTAGTAGATGTGTTTGATTATGAGGTATGATATGACATGTAGGGAGTAAAACATGATCGAGAGCGCTGTTATAGGAAAATAATTAATGATAGAGTGCTGTGATGCTGCCAGAGTGTTTTATAGTAACAAATTTAAATGTATGCATTGATATGAACCTGATTTCTCAGTGCTGCTGTTATGGAAAATGAATCCACCAATCAGAATTGAGAATTCATCAGGATACCCAGCTGTCTTTGATATAAAAAAGGTTAACATTGGCACATGAGTGCCTCTGGACATGATCACGCACAGCTGGTTTAATAAAAAACTTTGAGATACGTCAGATTTCCTCTCCAAACTCCAGCGTGCTCTGCTTTAGACGAAGAACCGAGGCAAGGAAGCCGAGAGCACAGACGCGAGGATTACAAACCGAAGAGTCTGCTTTCAACAGCGATTCTCAGGATTAATTAGACTTGCAAATCGGCACAATTCCCTTATTAGCGTTCAAAGCTGAGTAGAACGAAGCAGCGGGTCATAATAAGGAAGACTCACGCTGTAGCTTCCGGGCAAAATCCTGACTAATAATAACATTTTATTTTGTATTTATCCGTTTATTTATGACGCTCCATAAATTTCTGGTGATCTGTATTACCTGCCGCACCTGAGGCATATTTATTCATATACATAGAACTTCGTTTCCTGACATCTAATGCATATTTCATCTGTTATTAATTACATTTCCCTCTCACACCCAGCGAGAGTAATTCGTTCTCTACCCGAGGCCCACAAATATTTGGTGGGGATCGGTGCAAATCCTGCCCCGGCCGAGCCTCGAGAAAAGATTACAGCAGCCTTCCAGATGGGAGTGTTTACACTGCGGTTAGCAGAGATTAGGAGTGGATTTGGCAGGATGAAGTTTCAGGCTCCGCTTCGTCTCCAGAACTGGAAAAGGAACGGCCGAGCCGAGGACTCGGAGGGATTCGGTTCACGTTTACACTCTAGCACGAGCGAACGTCTTTATAACGTGTGAGTGTGAGTGGTGATGAACCCGACAGCACCCCCTGTGTGCTACCACATGGGACTCGCACAATGATTTTAGATGTTTATGCCTTAATATGATAACGAGAGCAAAATAATTTATCTTGCAAAGGAATAAAATGATTCAGGAACACCACAGTCACAAAATTTCAGATTCAGATTTCAGATTGATTTGTTGCATTTATTCGAACGTATTTTTTTTTTTAGATAGCCTGCTCAGTAGAGAGCATGGGTTATAAGAAACAGATTAAAATGGTGATATTTCACAGAATGTCATATTCGATGGACTTTATTTAACATCCATGAAAGGAGTCTCCAGGGTCAGAAGCTGTAACTTGATGTTTTTGTGTTTTTTTCTGTAACATGCTGCATTCTTTTGTCTTACAAAAGAGAAACCGGTAAGGGAGTGACTGTTTACAGCTGCTATAATGTATTTTGCCTTAAATATGCATATGATGTCATTTCTATATACACGTCTTTCCGTTGTGTCACTGTTCTAGAGAAGCGGGTTATAGAGTCAGACTCAGATTGAAGTATTATAAACATTGTAGTCATATTGCTGTATTGTGTTATCCTTGGCTGGACACGAGCGCAGATCTGTGCCTGCGATGCGTCTATAAGTCTCCTCGTCTCGCCTGGGAAACAACAACAAAGTCGCAAAGAGGACGCCAAATGTTTATGGCACTTGTTTTTCTTTGCTTCCTAATCATGGCAGAAGGGCTCGTGGGAATTTGTGTCTCCCGGCCTCACACTGTGTCTCGGCTTACTGCTTAGGCCAGAATGTAAACATAATGCAAACGGCTTATGTTGATGATATCACAGGACATCTCCATGTCTGCCTTGCTAGCTCCTTAGCTTTAAATCTACATGCAGCACCTTTTTTCTTTAAGTGTACCTCACATTCCCACAATGCACCAGCGGTGGACCAAATGATAAAACTAACAAAGCACGATATTTAAAGACGTTTATTTGACACGTAGGGTTGCTGATAAACATCTGGCTGAATAGTGTTGCTGGGAATAAACTTAAAAAATAATGAACATTAATGGCAAAAAAATTTAATACTGAATAGGAGTAAACAAACAGTATACACAATATAAAAAACAATATATGAAAAATATTTACATCAATATCGGTCTTCTTGAATTATTGCAAATATATAAATAAATAAATGAATATTATCACTTTGTCAGTTGTATTTATAATATTAGTGTTAGAATTACAACTGGAAAAATAAATAAATAAATAAATAAATGAATGAATGAATGAATGAATGAATGAATGAATAAATAAATAAATAAGCTGTGTGTACAATTTGTAACTGGTCACAAATAAATAAATATATTTATTATTTAAGTAAATAAATAGTCATTTATTATTATTATTATTTAAAATTTAACAGTATTTAATTGCTGCTCCTAGAATTGGTAGTAATTACAAATAAATAAATAAACAAACAAATATATAAACTTTATATATAAATACATATAGTGTGTTCTGCCAAAATTAATTTCATCAGTTCTTCTTCTTCACATCACCCTACTCTGGACTTTATCTGTTCATTTGTTTATGTATAAGACTGCCTGGATTAGAGCTGCAAATTGGTCAGTGTGTATTGTGCGTGTGATATAAAAACTGACCGTTACTTTCTTTCTTTTGTACAGACCTCCTACCCAATAATTAGTGTGGATACCGAGTCTCCGTCCATCCTGATCTTCACCTGCCCAGACACTCACATCTACATCTCTGTCCTCTACAACTTCAGCTCCAACATAAAGCTCTACGTAAGTGTCCGAAGTGGAAAAGGCAAAATGGTGTACACGAAATAGCGAGACGAGAGCGCTTACAACGGAGACTCCTGCCATGAACGTTCAATAAATCCAAGTGAAAAACTTTGCCACATCAACCAGTGAGAATTACTTTCCACTACCGCAAAAACACGTTTCCACTATAGAAAGGATTTTTCGTTTGTGCGGTTCGCAGCCGCACTCCTGTCAGAGCTGCTCTTATAGAAAATGAATCAACACATTTGTATCTGTTCAAACCTTTGCACCTCCTTTTAAAAAATGTGTTAGAAATATTTAGGGTGATAATTTCTACCCCCCCCCAACTTCTCACACACATACACTTCTCACACACACACTTCTCACACACACACACTTCTCACACACACACTTCTCTGCTTTATAACGCCCTCCAAACTCTGAACTTTTGGATTCTCTTTTATGTTCCACTGAAAAAAGTGTGGGGGCTTTTTGCTGATGTAGTCAAGTGTGTAATATAGATTTGAAACACAAATAATCAAGCTTAATATTCTCTTATTGCTACGCTGTAATTTCCTTAACACATCCCAACACACTCGTTTTTGTTATTAGTGCCGATGTTCATGATGTGTATATTTTTCTCAACTCAAATTTATCACCTTTCGACCAATCAGAATCCAGAATTCAGCAGCGGTGTAAATGGGGATGAGGAAACAGAAGCTGGGTTAAACTCTCGCTCCGGTTGCTTTGTGCTTTCGTGACAGTTCAGATGTAGAATTATTACTTATTGCATATTTTTGAGGTCAAACGTTCTCCATCATGACGTTCCTCTGAACCCTTTAGATATCCCGGTGTTCAATGATAACCCTCGGTGTCTTCATTTCATTGTCTACATTCTAATTGTTTTATTTCCGAGTCACACCAAGTCATGCGGCAGGAAGGATGTCTATTCGGCCAGAACTCTGGATTAGGACAGTCCGGCTCGCAAGCTTCCCCGTTATCAGTCCAAAGAGAACATGACCTGCAGAGACAGATCCTCTCCTGCCTCCGCTTCTCTCCATCCCATTCCTCACTTTTCTCTCTATCTCTCTGTCCACTCCCTTAATTCTTCTATTGTGATCTGTCTCGTTTTTCTCTCTATCGCTTCCTGTCTTTCTCTTTCTGTCCACTATGACTAAACAGATGAGCATGAAGAGGGCAAGTTAGGCAAATATGATGTGTTTGTGCCCCTAAGGACAAGATGAACAAGGCAAAAATATTTAAAGGGTTTAATCAGAGATTAATGATAATTTACACACTCTATTGTTGATTATTTTTCTATAACAGCATGTTTTATTCTTATGTTCAATCTGTTACAGCATCACATTGTGCTTTTCACTCATTTTTCGTTACTTAATGCCATGGAACAAAAAAATCTGCAAAAAGCATAAAGTCTTAAAAAAGTCCTAAATTTGTTCCTGCATCATCGCATGCCACAAACCGGTTACATGGGTTACATGGGGGCACAAACTTTTGCACTCTACCACCTCAGACCTTTATTTCTGTGATCTTGAAACCAGACGTCTCAGCTGATCGACTGTTGCGGAAAATATTTTATGCAGAGATTTCACTTTTCTTTATGAATAGGAGATTAGGAGATGAATCTCTGCATGGTGAATGAAGTCAGTTGTGACCTGATTAATGGTCAGTGTTATCAGTGTCAGTGTTCAGAGTATTTGCTTGACCCTGGAATTCGCCCTGCGTTTATTTTTCCGCCACACGGGCAACGTCTTGTGTCGACAGTAGCGTGTGTCGTATTTATCCTCACACCAAGTCGGATTCCAGCCGACCGGACTGACGCACACAGTTAAAAAGGTCTCATTTCCTGTCCCCAGCCAGGAAGCGAAGGAAGCAGCGTGGCACCAGAGAGCTTGTGCTCAGCTCAGCACATGGACGCTTTACCAATAATAAACAGTGGAGCAGAGAAAGGAGGAGAGAGAGTGAGAAAGAGAAGGATGAAGAGAGACAAAGAAAGAGAGAGACAGAGAAAGAGAGACAGAGCGAGTCAGAGACAGAGTAGTAGAGAGAGAGACAGAGAGAGACAGAGAGAGTTAGACATAGATAATGAGACAGAGAGAGAGACAGGGAGAGCGAGACAGAGCAAACGAGGCAGAGAGTCAGAGAGAGTGAGACAGAGAGTCAGACAGACAGAGAGAAAGAGAGAGAGAGAGAGAGAGAAAGAGAGAGAGAGAGAGTTAGACACAGATAATGAGACACAGAGAGAGAGACAGGGAGAGCGAGACAGAGCAAATGAGATGGAGAGAGACAGAGAGTCAGACAGAGTGAAAGAGATTGAGACAGAATGAGAGACAGAGAGTCAGGCAGAGAGAGAGAGACAGAGACAGAGAGTCAGACAGAGTGAAAGAGATTGAGACAGAATGAGAGACAGAGAGTCAGGCAGAGAGAGAGAGACAGAGAGAGAGAGTCAGACAGAGTGAAAGAGATTGAGACAGAATGAGAGACAGAGAGTCAGGCAGAGAGAGAGAGACAGAGAGAGAGTCAGACAGAGTGAAAGAGATTGAGACAGAATGAGAGACAGAGAGTCAGGAAGCAGAGAGAGAGACAGAGAGAGAGTCAGACAGAGTGAAAGAGATTGAGACAGAATGAGAGACAGAGAGTCAGGAAGCAGAGAGAGAGACAGAGAGAGAGGGAGACAGAGAGTGGGACAGAGAGAGAGTGGGACAGAGTGAGACAGAGAAAGACAGAGAATGAGACAGGCAGTGAGACAAAGAGAGTGAGACAATGCAAGTTTCTTTAAAGGAGACTATTTTTTGGTGATAAGTATGAAGACTGGTCACTCCTCCTGGGAAGCCCAGAGGAAGTCGACTCATTGTGTAATCCTTAAAGTATGAATGGACAGAAAGATGAATCAGTGCATCTGAATCTGAATCACAGTGAATCTGAATCACAGTGAATCTGAATCATAGTGAATCTGAATCTGAATACTTTCTGTTTTGGAGAAATATCTATAGCACATTATTTGGTGCTGTGGTCAACATTGAAAAAAATTCAACATTTCAAGCAGACAATTCACAAGAAGTGTGTGGTTTAAACATGAAAATCTTGTCTGTCTTTAGGTGACAAGCGGGACTCAGTTGATAGCTTACAGGAATGGGGCTCAGAATCGGCAAGACGTTGGGATTCACAGTGCTCCAGCTTTCCAGGGCAGTGAGCTGGTATCATGGGCAACAAAACAGTTCGGAGGAGTTACATCCTTCACTACATTCCAAAATCCAGGCAACATCTTCTTCTCCAAGCTAAAAGGTACCAGCTCACAAGAAAATCTTATTAAAGACGATACTTAATAATTATATTAATAACAATAAATCCACAGATGTTCAGGTATTGTTTATTCACGCTTTTTAAGGAAATAAAAGTAGCCGTGGTTTTTGAATTAAAGTTGTGATGTTATGATTAAATCTTCCTCCTTTCATCTCAGAGACCCCGGGTTCGTCCATCTGCCAGCTGAACCAGCATCTACAATCCCACGCGGATGCAGTTCAGTCTTGCTCACTGGATTCTGAGGACGAGCTTCACGTCATCAACATCCCAGATCACATTAGCGTCAGGTGACCGACCTCAGGATTTCATCACTGCAGTCATTCAGTGTACATTTTATTACTACAGTTTATCAAACACACACTCACACTTTACCTACGGATCACAGGAACGTCACGGTGAGCGTGAGTTCGAGTGACGATGCCAAAATCAAGCTGGCGCTAAGGGGTCCGGTTGGTACAGTCTGGACCATCAACGGCCAGGGAGAGATCTCTGTCCTGGTGAGTGAGGAACACGGTGTCTCTCTACACATATCATTCATTAGAAATAAACTGACCGCTACATTCATTCACTTCTCTCAGGCATTCCTGAGAGAAATCATTTTCACAATTTAATAGTTAATTAAATAAACATAAAGATTTATTTAATTGATAAATTAATTAATTAATTCAAAAATGTAAAGTGACATTCATAAATTCTGTCAATTACAAAATCTCAAAATAGCATCAATTAATTTAATTGTAATAATTAATGTTGCGTCACATGTCTTTCCTGGTGAGTGAACGAAATCCAGCAGAATGTGGTTTTGCAAATTAATTATTTATTACAAATTTATTACAATTTATTCTTTTATTACATAATGAATTCATTTTTTATTTTTTAATTTATTTAATTAATTATTTTTTTTAAATCACAAATTATATTCGTTTTGGGATTTTTATGGATTGGTCAGTAATAAGAAATTACGCTCTATGTAAATATAATGTATAATTATGATATAATTTTTTAAGTTTGTGTTTATATTTGGTGATCATGTTGGTATGATTAGAAATTTTTGATGTCCGTTCCATGTGAGTGCCATAATGTGCCATAATGTGTGTATTCTTTCCTGTCTGCGTAGAACAACAACGCCTTATATATAGGCGATTTCCTCATGAAACCGAAATCGATCCTCTCTGACAGCGACACCGAGCTGTGGGATAATGCACTCGGTTATTTTAAGGACACATCAATCAGCAGCTACACGAAGATTTATCTGGAGTCCAGTCCAGCGATCCACATCAGGATCAGAACACAAATGCCCACTGAAGGTAAAACTCCGGCGATTTCCTTAAATTAGTTCAGTTCATCAGCTTAAAGGTGATTTTTAAAAGCCTCGGAACATCTGCAATTTTCAGTTCTATCATGTAGTTGATGTAGGTTGGGGATTGATTTTCAGTCACTTTCTTATGTTTTTCTGGCCCAGAAATCCACTCAGCACCTTATTATTAATAGAACATGCTTAGTTTCACTGTAATTGTTGTGGGTTAGTTAAAGGGAAGGAAGAATTCATTGTGAGTTTATATTACAGTTCACCTCACAGGTATAGCTTACCGCTTCTTTAAAAAGAAAATACGGTTTGATTTTCTCTCTCTGTGTAAGTTTTTGTGTTTAAATGTCAGACATATGGCTAACATTTTTGGATATTCCACATGACTCACTGCTGCTTGCTTAATGACTCATTATAAAGTTTAGTTCAGTGTGAATCAGAGATAAATACACAGCAGGCACACGCAACATGGCCTTTAAGGTTTTTATTTCTGTCCGTGCGTAGTCACTGAAAGAACTGAGACCACAGAGTCTCCCACGTCTCCCAACAACATGCAGTTGTTCACGTCTCCAGATTACACGGAGGAGCTTCATCTCAACACCAAGGTGCAGACCAACGAGAGGATCTACGCTCAGGTAATAAACTATACAATAAGTGGATTATTTTGGATCTATTGCTAGATAATTCTCCCGATACTTTCAGCTACATACAGTATATGTCATAAATTCATCACTGTTATTTATTTTATTTATTTGTTTGTTTTGTTCTTGTTTTTGTTAATCCTGTTTTCTCAGGTCTCGAGTTTGGTCCATGGCGAGTTGGAGCTAATTATCAGTGTGAAGTCATGTGTGGTTAGGTCTACAGATATCCAACCAGCGGTGAAGGACATCTCCGTTAAGGCGGAGCCGTGCACGGCGTGCCGTAATAACAACAGGTTCAGCTTCTCCCTCGACATGCTGCAGGATCATCCCTCCAACATCTGGGAGCTTCAGTGTTACATCAGCCACTGTATTAAACACCACAAACTGGTATGTGGCTTTCAGTGCTCTCAAAAACTTTCATACTAGCGAGCGTTGAGACTTATGTGGGCGTGGCCTATCCAGTGTTCAGTTCACATACTAGCTATGTACACTCACCAGAGGCAACGACGATCTCTGCTACTTCCATTACCAAAATATTATCAAGTTTTACTTCCAGTTTTCCTTCCTAGCCTGAAGATGGGGTTTTACATGTATTATATAAAGTGTAAATCTGGCTAATTAGCTCTCTTACTCGTTGCTATTTATTCATTAAACCTTTACTAAGAGTTTTGATACTCAGGTTAGCTTTTGGCGGTAATGTTTATACTTCACATCAGTTAGGATTTAAGATCAATCGCAAGTTCTGTGAATTTCAAGTAGCATAAAGCCAAAAAAGGCACTCAGACATGAGCCGAGTATTCTGTTTAATCCAACTGAGACTCCGAGCTCAATTACAATAAACACGTTCATATACACACGTGTCAAGTCTAAACGAGTAAACCAACGCATGCTAATCCAAATGAATATCCTTTAAATCACCCATTTATTAGAAGAATAAAAGCCGACGTTCACTGTTTGAGTCAGCTCAGAAATGTTCAGTTATTATTATTATTTTCACCTATTTCAAATTAATTACTTGTATTGCTGCAAGTCTATTATAAGATGAGGCAGGTCACTGTTGGGTTTCTGTGTCCAGAGTATCATGACTCCATGTCCTGGAGAGCAGGGTGATTGGATCAGGGAGGTCTGTGAGCCCCCTGCTGGACAAACAGTTCACAAAAGCCCACAATAACAACTGCATCAGTAAAACAATTACATTTCAATTACAATTACATACTTCACAAATAAATATAATGTGGAACACAAAACAGGTGTATATATTAAAAAAATAGTAAAAAGTATATATAAATATATATATATATATATATATATATATATATATATATATATATATATATATATATATACACACACCGATCAGACATAACGTTCTGCCAGGTGAAGTGAATCAGACTGAGTATCTCCTCATCATGGCACCTGTTAGTGGGTGGGATATATTAGGCAGAAAGTCAACATTTTGTCCTCAAAGTTGATGTTAGAAGCAGGAAAAATAGACAAGTGTAAGGATTTGAGTGAGTTTGACCAAAAGGACCAAACTGTGATGGCTAGACCACTGGATCAGAGCATCTCCAAAACTGCAGCTCTTGTGGGGTGTTCCCGGTCTGCAGTGGTCAGTATCTATCAAAAGTGGTCCAAGGAAGGAACAGTGGTGAACTGGAGACAGGGTCATGGGCGGCTGAGGCTCACTGATGTACGTGGGGAGAGAAGGCTGGCCCGTGTGATCCGATCCAACAGACGAGCTACTGTTGATCAAACTGCTGAAGAAGTTAATGCTGGTCCTGATAGAAAGGGTTCAGAATACACAGTGCAGGACGGGTCAGGGCTGTTTGGCAGCAAAAGAAGGGAGAACAACACAGTATTAGGTAGGTGGTAATAATGTTATGCCTGATATATATATATATATATATATATATATATATATATAT
The DNA here is from genome assembly GCF_019097595.1 of Hemibagrus wyckioides. Taxonomy (NCBI): domain Eukaryota; kingdom Metazoa; phylum Chordata; class Actinopteri; order Siluriformes; family Bagridae; genus Hemibagrus; species Hemibagrus wyckioides. Next base: position 19,093,665 of record NC_080737.1, on the reverse strand, counting down.
ATATATATATATAGTTTTGTTGCACAATTAAACACAATGTTTGTGAAATTAGAATATAAGTACAGGTGTTATATTATACAGATGGATAATGTGTGCATTTTATGTTGTTATCAACAAAACAGAGTGCCATTGTTCCTGAATCCTGGCCAATTATGATATACTGAGCAACGCAAACCTTTACTAATTACACTTGACTGTGGATTTCTGAGATTGTTTACAACACAAGCAGTGTGATTAAAAATATGATGGTGTCGTTATGGTAACTGACTAAACCTTACTCCTCACACGAGCATCACGTTGGTTTGAGTTTTATGTAGCGTATAAATGTGAACAGAGATTTTATACAGTTTAGGATTCATGTAAACATTTCGTGTTAAATCGGAATGAATTTGTTTGTGTTGGTGAAATCTTTTCTTCATATAAAGATTAATTCAGACTGAAAAAAAATAGAAGCAAACCAAAGCGACATGCTGTCTCTCATTCATTTTTTGTTGTTACCATGGTCACCATCTGAAATAATTCGAGCCACTTTGGAGTGATTTTGTGCTCGGGTCACTGCTGCTTTCAAAAGAGAGACACACACAGAGAGAGAGAGAGAGCGAGAGAGAGAGAGAGAGAGAGAGAGAGACGCTCTGACCAGAAACAATTATTCCAGAAAGCTGTTCTGAAAAAATGACCCCAAAGTGAATTTATTAATGCACAGCAGCCAGTAATCAACACTTATTATATATAAAGCAAAACCTCAGGCCACCTGCTGACCAATCAGAATCCAGCGTTTGATTATGGGTAGAAAAACCACACATGAAAACAAATTATTTCTGTTGAATTAATACTAATTCACTCATTGTCATTTCTCTTGATTTCCCAGAGTTGTTCGAAACCGCAGGTCGTGGCCAAGAAAGTGCAAGTCACGCCGTACATCCCACCACAGAGTGAGTAAACCAACCAGTCCAGACATATTTAACTGGTGTTCAGATCTTCCACACTGCAGGTCTTGCTTCATTAAACGTTGTTTGGATTTTGTTTTTCTTCACCATTATACTCGCACCATTTGCCTCGGTAACAGCCAGGCCGAGTTTGCGTTCCAGCACTAATCAGGCACTTTAGTGAATTTACTTCTTGTGGGAAGAAAGAATGTTATGCGCCAAAAACCACGGGGGAAAAATAATACACAAAACACAAACCTCTCTCCTAGAATTATTCCACATGTTGTAGAGTTACAACCTGGAACTAAAATGGATTTAATTGGAATGATCTGTATTTCAGAAACAGCTCATGATAATCAAGCAGGGGAAAATCAGTGCAGTTTTAATGAATTATTAATTTATTATTGACTAATTATTAACCTGTGATTGCAGAATTATTCACCCCTTAATTAGCTGCCATCAGAAGTCGCGTAATTAGATGAATGGAGTCGGCTTGCGTGAAGTGTCGCATTATCTCAGTGAAAAACAAGTTCTGATCAAAATCAGTCAGGGTTTGGATGTAAAATAACCTCCCCAACTTTATTTGCACCTTTAAATCAAAAACTAAAAGCCTAAAGTAATCAGGTAAAGGCAGGATTATTCAGAAAAACCAAGGACGCCTTTTTAACATGATGCTGCCACCACCAGGCTTCACAGAAAGGACCGAGGTATAAAGGATGATACTTCTTTCATTTATTGATATATAGATGCCTAAAATACATGTCCTCAGAGTTACAGCTGTGGTTAGATTGAACCCAGTAAATCTAATTTTAATTCAAATTTTATTTGTCACATACACAATGTTTTGAAATGTGAAATGTTTTTTATGACTGTCCTATAATGGAAATAAAAATATGAAATTAGAATATAAAATTTAAGAAATATTTTGAATAAAAATGTGAAACTAGAATATAAAATATACGCAAAACAATTTAAATAAAAATGTTAAACTAGAATATAAAATTTAAGAAATAAATTTAAATAAATATTTAAAACTAGAATATAAAATAGATGAAATACACTAGAAGAAAATAGAATCTAAAATAAAAAGAATGTCAAGTATAAAAGAATATAATGTACTATAAAATAGAATTTATTATACAATATATAAAAATAAAAATAGAATAAAAATAAACAACAGTAGAATAGAATAAGAGTGGAATAAGCAGAATAGTGATGGTAAACTCATGTTCTGTCTCAGGAGCAGAATCTGTCAGATCTGCTCGGTGGTTCAGGGGTTCTTAAAGGGTTCTCTATTTCTCTACACTGGTCAGTTTTACACGGGTCTATGTTTAAGGCAGAATCATGCCACAGAGTGTTTTCCCATTAAAAAGCCTTTTCCTGTCTTGAACCTTTCTCCATTTTCTACAAGTGTAAAAAAAGAACATTTACGACAAAGGTTAAAGAACTAAAGAACCTTTTTTTGCCATTAGTAAGTGTGTTTTTTCTTCTTTTTAGGCTTAGAGAACCTAGAATTTAGCAAATCTGTTCACACTGGTTCACACTGTAGCTTCATAAAAGGGAAATAATATCATACTTTGTTCCTTAAAGGCTATTACATTGTCTTAAAAGGGTTTATTTCAGACAAATCGCTTCACCTTTAAATCAGACCGAGGGGAAAGAGTTAACGGTTCTCCCCTGGCGCTGAAACGCTTCAGCCGCTGACGTAAACAGTCGTCATGGAGCTGAGGTCAGGATGTGGCCGGGTTCATAGGAAGGCCTGTTCACTGACCTTGTGGCTGTAATCAGAAAATAATGAGTCAGTGGGGGATTTATTGTGTCCCGGGGCCTGGAGCGCGTGGCTGTCCAAACACATGCCATTGTCAGAGACTCGCAAAAAGCCGAACGCTGTTGTTCTTCAAAGCGGGAAGAGAGCCCACAGGCAGACGAGTCAGGAGTGAGTGCCGCATTCCTCACCTCTGTTCAGGAGGAAAACCCATTATATTTTCACTTTGCTTCCTTATATAAAAAAGAAATTGTCAAAAAAAAGAGGAAAAGGGGAACTGACACAGGGTCGCGTCTTTTTTGCTGCATGAGCAAAACCCTCAGCTTGGCAGCGCTGTTATTTTTTCCTGCTGTGTTCTCAGTTTTAATCACAGAAAAGGACACAATTTCATCACAACAGATTGTGTTCCTCACGGCACGTACTTTCACCATCATCATCATCATCATCATCATGGCTGGAGGATGCTCCGTAAGAGACAGGAGACAGGACCGGAAGCACTCGTCTCTCCTCTTGTTCAGTCCACAAGGCTGCAGCTCTTCAGGATATTATTATCACACAAACAGCAGATGACTCTCTCTATTTGTTATTTAGAAGGGTGTTGGACAGGAAGTGACTCGCGCAGGCCGTCTTTCCTGTTTGGACTCGGAGTTGGACTGGTCCTGACCACCTGCACCACTCTTTCCTGCCTCTGTTTGATCAGCTTCAGTTTTTTTTTCTGAACAATACCGTTGTGTTTGTCATGGCACTTGTACCGTTGCAGCAGAAAACAAACAAACAAGATGAGGTGTTGATTTAAAAACAAAACTTTTCCTGGATCAGTTTTTCACTGTTCTTAAATAAAATCAACATTTATTATAGTTATTATACTTTAACCTGAACTCAACCTGACCCCATAAAAAATTTATAGGAATTTAATCAAACAAAGTTGTAAGAAAATGCAAAAATACTAATTGCACTCATGACCACGCCCCTCCTCTAACTCCACCCATACTCTAACCGCACCCGGTGCTCTGTAATATTACATACAATTTTTTAAAAATGAAACTATAATAGAAAGCTACAAATATAACATTGCCCATCTAACCACACCTTTATTCTAACCCTGCCCACATAGTAGCCACACCCCATTCTAACCACACCTTCATTCTAACCCTGCCCACACTATAGCTACACCCCCATTCTAACCATGCCCACATTGTAGCCACACCCTCATTATAACCCTGTCCACATTCCAACCACATTGCCATTATAACCACACCCTCATTCTAACCCTGCCCAAATTGTAGCCACACCACACCCCTATACTAACCACACCCTCATTGTAACCCTGCCCACATTGTAGCCACACCACACCCCTATACCAACCACACCCTCATTCTAACTATGCCCACATTGTAGCCACACCCCCATTCTAACCCTGCCCACATTCATTAAACTTCTTAATTTTTCAAGCAAATTGAAATGTTCAGAATTATCGAGCGTGAGTTTCACCAAAAACTTTTACTTTTTTCTTTTTAAACAGCTGACTGTGTTTCATTTGACCTTTTCAGAGGTAACTTTGCTGCACCAGTTCCACATTTCATGTCACACCATAAGCCCAACTTTCACATAATTATCACTTCTTTCTCCACTTCTGCATGTGGATCGGTTAAATGCAGCAAATATTTGCAGAAGTCATTTATTCACCTTTAAATAAAAGAGATGCAGTTGCTGTAAGGGCCAGACTAAAACGCTGGCTATAAGCAGTGTGTTCAACCTCCTGCTTAGTTTCTTGTTTTTTCTCGCTGAGCTCAGAAAGGAAGAGTAATCAGTCAGCGCCGGTCTTCAGGGAGCAGAAGCTGCTGAACCTGCTGACTTTCCTCACACTGCAGGTGTTAAATACATTATTTCTGCACACTGGACAACACGTTTCAGTTTTTCATCCTGTTTTAAAATCTGCAGCCTCCGATGTAAAGAGGTGTCCTGTGCTATATTCTGACACAGAAAAACCATCCGCAGAGATGAACAAACATTTCTCCTCTCCTTATTTACTTCTTCTGCAGTCAGTGGAACTTCACACACACATCAAACCACAGCATGTCCACCAGCCGTAGCCGAAATCCCCCGAAAACACGAACGAAGACGAAGCAATTAAAAAGTGTCCCAACTGAGTTCGTTAAAAAATAATTAGCAAATAAATTCAATGAAATAAAAAACAGAAAAAGTGCAGATTGACAGATCAGCAGATTATAATGGTTAAATAATCAGTGAAATATATTTTGCTCATTGATGCAAGAATTTAATTATTCCAAAATGGATTAAACAGAAATGTAAAAAGGACTAATTTAAAATAATAATATTTTTTTAAGTAATTAAAATAAAAAAAAATCTTAAAATATTTGAGAAAATATTTAGTAAATAAGTGGAGAAAATAATAGATACAGAATCCTAGAAATGATTGTTATACATTTTTTTGAAAACAAAAAATAGTACCTGGTTTTGTGTTTTGTCTTTTTTGCATCATTGCTATTTATTTATTTATTTGTTTGTTTATTTATTTAATGTTAATCTTTTTTTTCTTTATCTATATTTCTGGCAGCTTGCTCACAAATGTAAATATTGTGATAAATATCATGAATCATAGAAATGTCTTGGAGAATCCTTAGAGAATTTTTCTCAATAAAAAATGTTACGATTGTGTTTATTAATGTTCCTGTGATGTTTCAGATCCATGTTTTGAGTTCAGCCTTCAGTCGGTTCTGGGTATCGCCTTCGGAGGTTTCCTCATCGGCATCCTGCTCATGGCCGCTCTCTGGTTCATCAAGATCCGTACAGGTGAGTAGCTCAGCTCCGTCCGTCCTCTCCCACGCTGCACGCTTTGCTATTGATTATTAGCGAAAGGCGATGTGACGAGTGTGTGAGCAGGAACCATCTCTGCTCCTTTAGCTTATGAGGGAAGAGGCCTAAAGGGCGGCGAGGGCGACCTTAACAAGCCTCGAGATGATTTCCCGCTAGAAATAAGATGAAACAGTTAAGTAACGTCACTTTTCATGGGTTTTCACCTGCTTGTGAGGAAATAGACGAGGACATTAGAGACGGTCAGTGTGTCCATGTGTGATGTGGAACTCACGTGTGTGTGTGTGTGTGTGTTTGGGTGTTTCAGGTTACCCCGTCGCTCTGGGTTTTGGCTCCACAGGGACCTTCTTCTCAGGTACAAACACAACGTCATGTGACTGACTGACTGATCAATCCTGAATTCTGATTGGTCACAAAGTGTAGATTAATGCGAAATTAGTAAACTTCTCTCTCTCTCTCTCTCTCTCTCTCTGGTCTGTCTGTCTCTTCTCTCATTCTCCTTTCTGTCTGTCACGGTCTACTCCCCCCCCACTATCACTCTCTTACTTACTGTCACTCTAAACTCTCTCTATTCTTGCTACCTGTCTCTATTCCTCTCTCTCTTCCTGTCTCTATTTTTCATTCTCTCTCTCTCTCTCTCTCTTCCTTTCTGTCTATCACTATCACTCTTTTACTTTCTGTCACTCTAAATTCTCTTTCTCACTATCTGTCTGTCTCTTTTCTTCTCTTTCTCATTCTCTCTCTCTTCTTCTCCTGCTCTCTGTCTTCTCTCATACTGTTCACTCTCTCTCTCTCTCTCTCTCTCTCTCTCTCTCTCTCTCTCTCTCTCAGGATGTCCATGCGGTCTGACTAAGCGTCACTCTGTGCCCACTAACCCGTCCCCCTCTGAGAACAGCAGTGCCAACGGCAGCATGAGCAGCACCCAGAGCACACCGACCAGCAGCATGGCATGAGCATGCTCAGAGAGGGACACACACACACACACACACACACACACACACACACATAGACGAACAGGGCAGGGCTTTTTTCGTCTGAACCGGGAACTTTTTAAAACTCCGCCTCTGCAGCCACCCAGCAACAGGAAGTCAGCGGGACAAAAAAACCCTTGCCTCGGTCCGAGACAGGAAAAACACAGCATATCCCCCAAGAACTAACAGGAAATTCACAGCATTCCTCTCGACAGATCGGAGGCACAATAAGACTCAAGGAGAAAAACACAGATCAAACCGCTGCGACCTGCATCACCCCGCTAATTAGTGCCAAAAAAAAAGACGGGTCGCAGTTCATGTTCACGCAAACAGCCGACAGTTTCAGGTTTTTATCCACTACCTTAAATATTCCTGCCTCTCCAGCCTCGCAGGACAAGTTTGGGAAAAGGCTACCTCTTTGTTTATTTAGAGTACAGAAGAAAAAAAATACCGTAGCTCCAGCTCCACAGGAATGATGTGGTTGTGTTGTACATTACTGCATTACTGTAAATAACCGTTCCACTCAGAAACGTCCGAGTCCTCCACCAACTGTCCGCTGATCTCTGGCTATAATAAATAAATAAATAAATTTAAATCATCTACTTTTTTATTTCATGCAGTATTTCACAGCGTTCCTCATTCTCCTCACCGTCTCAAACCTTCATCACCTCCTCAAACCTTCATCACCTCCTCAAACCTTCTCAAACCTTCATCACCTCCTTAAACCTTCTCAAACCTTCATCACCTCCTCAAACCATCACCTCCTCAAACCTTCTCAAACCTTCATCACCTCCTCAAACCTTCTCAAACCTTCATCACCTCCTCAAACCTTTTCAAACCATCATCACCTCCTCAAACCTTCATCACCTCCTCAAACCTTTTCAAACCTTCATCACCTCCTCAAACCTTCTCAAACCTTCATCACCTCCTCAAACCTTCATCACCTCCTCAAACCTTCTCAAACCTTCATCACCTCCTCAAACCTTCATCACCTCCTCAAACCTTTTCAAACCTTCATCACCTCCTCAAACCTTTTCAAACCTTCATCACCTCCTCAAACCTTCATCACCTCCTCAAACCTTCTCCTTGCTGCTTCTCCTCAAGTTCAGCTCCAGGTTTCTGCTTTTGATTTCAGGGAAACATTCTTTTGTGTGCAGAGGATTTTCAGTAATAAATACAGAATTAAATAAATTTATACATGGGCAGAAACCTCACATTTTACGTTTTAAAATGTCTTTACAACAATAAAAAATATTTTTACAATTTTAAAAAAATATTATTTATATAATATTTGTAAACATGAAATATAAATATTTTATAAACATATATATATATATATATATATATATATATATATATATATATATATATATATAAATATAAATATTTTGTTTACAAATATATTTTGAAATGATTTTTAAAATAAAACTTCAAATGTTAAACCTACCAACAGAAAAAAAATCCTTATGTCTCAGTTCCATTTTTTCTCTCATTTTTATCTCTTTATTCTTTTTTTTTCTCTTTTTGTTTCTTTTATATATTCTTTTTTACTTTCTCCTTTTCTCTCTCTCTCTCTCTCTCTCTCTCTCTCTCTCTCTCTCTCTCTGGTGTATTAGATCCTGCTCTGTGTACACTTCATCACTCTTTTTTTCAATATATTTTTTTCTCAACTTCATTTTAAACATTAATCACATGATTATTAATTAATTATTAATCTTGTTATTGATTAATGAATAATGAGATCATGAGATCTTGGGAGTGGACTCTGACGTGTAGAGAGTTGTTTTGTTTTTTATGTAAAATTTTCCGAAGCGACAAATAAAAAGCCAGTAATTAGCCGGTTTCTCTCTGACCAGGCTTGTAGCTGATGTGTGTAATAAAGGGGGGGGGGCTGATTGTAAGAGCTAACTCAGTATTTTGTACTAAATCTATCATTTTGTATGTTTATCTTCCTGTTCTAGTGTTCGAGTTAACAATCCTGCTTATCAGTAGCGTGGTGTGTTTAACGTGACTGAGGTGTGTGTTGGCGGTCAGACCACGTCCGTGAACCCTTTATAAACTCTGTATAAATGTAAAAGCTCTCCTTCTCTTCGGATTCTAAGTGACCTCTCCATATTTCTTTTTAAATATATAACGACAGTAACACTCGTGTATACAGTGACGTGTGAGTTTCAGCTCAGAGACACGTGTCACGGAGGAGCTCGAGAACTCAAAAAATTCATTTTAATTCAGCAAAAAAAATTATTTTATATTTCGCCAAACTGCGTCATTTATGCTAATCAGTTACGACCGTCCTGCTCACTGGTCACGTTAGCGACATTTTCTCTCATTTATTTTGGTAAAAAACGTGACATCCGTATAAAATCCTACTAAATTCATGATGTTATAAAAAGATTAAATTCTTGTTTTTGCGACTCCTCCTCCTCCTCCTCCTCCGTGTGCGTAATGAAATCTCTCAAACCTTCAGCTTATTTTTATATTAAAAAGAATCAACTTTATGTGAAAAATCTGTACATCTGGGTAAAGGTAAAACTTTCTCAGAAGGCCAGCTATTAACATTCATAACGTGTAATAAGGCATTTATAAGCATTATAAATGTTGTCGTTATTTATTACAGTGTTTATTACACGCTAGTTAGCGATTCCTGCTTTTAAAAGAAAATGAATTTATAATTGTTTATATTTGCTGTAATTGTAATGAATGGAGCTGTTACCATGGAAACCGTAACAAACCTGATGATTGCAGTTAGAGGAAATTCATCAGCGATTTCTGAGTCTGTTGCATTTATGAGACGACTTTTTTTTTTTTTACACAATTGGGTCAAATGATTAAAACTCATAAAGCAATAAAACATATATTTAAATGTTGTATTTTGTTGTATTAAACAATTCATATTGTATAATAAACAAATCATTCTAAGGCTGTATAACACTTTATAAATGCTTTATAATGGTATGATTCTTTATTTTACGGCCTTCAGAGAAAGTTTTAGGAGATTTCTTTCTTTCTTTCTTTCTTTCTTTCTTTCTTTCTTTCTTTCTTTCTTTCTTTCTTTAGATGTGTGTGTGTGTGTGTGTGTGTGTGTGTGATAAAGAAGGCATTATAAACACTTAAAGGAACAATTCAGTGAAAAATTGTACACAATCTCTCCATTTAAGGTCCTTTAACTTGTAATGGAAGTTTTGTTTCCCCACCCATTTTTTTCCCACCCAAAACTCTTCCTCTGCCCGCTTTAGACTTTTTAAACTCCATAATCTGTGTTTTTAATAGCAGGGATAATGTTTCAAATAATGATGAATTGTGTGTTAGCTACAAAAAAAAAAAAGCAGTCGGTCGTCAGAAATGTCCCGGGTTGATGAACTGCATTTGGCGCGAGAGGAAACTGTGTAGGAAATTGTGTGATTTTTCACTATAATGATCCTTAAAGTAAAAAGAAAAAGAAATAGAATGGCGATTTGAGCCTTGGTGCAATACTGGAGGATTTCCTCTCTAATCTCCACGGAACATTTCATGTGTCTGGATGTTATCTGTTTTTATTTTTGTTTTGTTTTTTTCATATCGCAATGCAAAGTTGTGTATTTTATATTCTCTTTTTCCTTTTCGAGCCAATGTCCACTCATCAGTGTTCACTATACTGTAAATGGTTTGAGTTTTTTAAGGAAACTTGTGATTTCACCGCATAGACTCACACAAAATGTTACGCTTTATCAGTGGGTTCGGATCTTTTTTTATGCTCATAAAACATCTGATTCAAGATTAAACTAATCATAAAGGAGTCAGTGTGGTCATTCTAACAGTTCCTGGGTATGAAATAGGGAAGAAAAGACTGAGATTATTTGTTATTTTTTAATATGGACTCATATTTGTTGAATCATTTGACATTTGACTCTTATGAATTATTTGATATTTGACTCTTATGAATTGTTTAGAAATTATTCATTTGCATGAAAGCAGGTTTAAAGGAGCAGGGCTGTAGCTAAGACATAATGGAGGCTTATAGTCAGCAGGTTAGAGTTGTGAAAACTTTCTAAAAACAAAATAAAAACGAGGGATGAATTTCACTGCGATGGAGAACTAAGAGGCTAAGAGGCATGTTACAAATGAAATATTGTAATATATAAAAACATCTGTATTAAACATTACACCTTGAACTACAAGTGACATTACAATACAATAGGTGAGCAAAGGTATGTGCACCCCCTGACCATCACACCTATATATGGTTCTAAAACTAAACTATTAGCATAAAGTCTGAAGCACACAATTGTACAGAATGTCTCTGTGTGATGTAGCTTATATTTTTCCATCACTGGAACTCGATGGACACATACACACACACATACACACACATACAGCAGCTCCATGAAGACCTGGTGTGGAGGTGAAGGTTGGAGAAGGTAGAAAATCTGGAGTGTCCTGCACAGAGCCGTGACTCGGACTCAACCCCACTGAACATCTCTGGGATGAACTGGAAGTGGAGTCTCCTCAACATCCCAACATTAGAATCTGATCTCACTAATACCTTTGTAGATGAATGGTCACTAATCCACACAACATCTAGTGGAAAACCATCTCAGGAGAGTGAAGATGTTCACCAAGCACACATGAGTGTAATGGTCAGGGGTGCACAAACTTTTGGATATAGAGAGTATGTCTTGTAACAAGGAAAAAATATTTCTAGGGCATCATTTGTCATTGTTTTACATTATGCTCTTATGCAAAATTAACAAACAAAACAATTACTGCAAAAATATTGGCACCCTAAACTGACTAAATAAAAAAATCTTTATAACCAAATAAACAATTGTTTATTATTTCTGTATTTATAAATAGAGCTAAAAAAGAAAAACATATCAAAAATGTCTTGTTAATTTAAATAATATAAATATTGGCACCCCATCAATATCTCCTGTATATAAACTCTCTAAATTAATTTAATTTTAAATAAAATTAAAAATAAATAATAAAAATAATTTGTTTATCATTTCCTTCCTAATTATGTAGTAGATTATAATAATAAATAATGTATGTAAGGTTTTGGATTTGAGACGCAGATCATGATAATTGCTACGACAGACCAGGGTTTAAAAAAGAGAAAAGAAATGATAATAATAATAATAATAATAATAATAATAATAATAATAA
>NC_080737.1:19022023-19077023 GCF_019097595.1 Hemibagrus wyckioides | reverse complement strand
TGGTGTGTGGTGTGTGTGTGTTCTCTAAAGTCACTCTGCGCTAACAGATGGCTGTCAGGAGCTCGCTGTGTGTCACTGGGTTTCTCCCAGAGCTCCAAGGTGTGGTTTGTCTGGTGTGGAGTTGCAGATGTTTTCCCCTGTGTGTGTGTGTGTGTGTGTGTGTGTGTGAAAAATAAATGTACACATTACCCTGAATATCCAGATGTAGCTGTTTCACAGTTTTAATGTTAAGAGGTGAAAGCTAGCTCTGAGTGCAGCACTCTGTGACGGTGTGATCTTCCTGTTTCCCGTTAGAACCTTGATTATTTTCCTACAGCAGCATGTCCTGGACTGTTTCCTCGTCCACCACAGTGACCAGCTGATAATGCCAGTATTTCATCACCAACGATCAACCAATCTGTTTATAGTTACTGTAATGTTGTGAGTTAAAATCAGGATTAGCTTCTGTTCTCACTTCCAGAAGCTACAAACACACACACACATATAGACACATCACACACACACACACACATAGACACATCACACATACACACAAGCATTGACACATCACACATACACACATCACACACACACATACATATATATATATATATACACACAGTATCTCACAAAAGTGAGTACACCCCTCATATTTTTGTAAATATTTTATTATATCTTTTCATGTGACAACACTGAAGAAATGACCCTCTGCTCTAATGTACAGTAGTGAGTGTCCAGCCTGTATAACAGTGTAAATCTGCTGTCCCCTCAAAATAACTCAACACACAGCCATTAATGTCTAAACCGTTGGCAACAAAAGTGACTCCACCCCTAAGTGGAAATGTCCAAATTGGGCCCAATTAGCCATTTCCCCTCCCCAGTGTCATGTGACTCGTTAGTGTTACAAGGTCTCAGGTGTGAATGGGGAGCAGGTGTGTTAAATTTGGTATTATCGCTCTCACACTCTCTCATACTGGTCACTGGAAGTTCAACATGGCACCTCATGGCAAAGAACTCTCTGGGGATCTGATAAAAAGAATTGTTGCTCTACATAAAGATGGCCTAGGCTATAAATATATATATATATATATATATATAGATTGCCAAGACCCTGAAACTGAGCTGCAGCACGGTGGGCAAGACCATACAGCGGTTTTACAGGACAGGTTCCACTCAGAACAGGCCTCGCCATGGTCCACCAAAGAAGTTGAGTGTACATGCTCAGCGTCATATCCGGAGGTCGTCTTTGGGAAATAGACGTATGAGTGCTGCCAGCATTGCTGCAGAGGTTGAAGGGGTGGGGGGACAGCTGGTCAGTGCTCAGACCAGACGCCACACACTGCATCAAATTGGTCTGCATGGCTGTCGTCCCAGAAGGAAGCCTCTACTAAAGATGCACAAGAAAGCCCGCATACAGTTTGCTGAAGACAAGCAGACTAAGGACATGGATTACTGGAACCATGTCCTTTGGTTCGATGAGACCAAGATAAACTTATTTGGTTCAGATGGTGTCAAGCGTGTGTGGGGGCAACAGGGTGAGGAGTACAAAGACAAGTGTGCCTTGCCTACAGTCAAGCATGGTGGTGGGAGTGTCATGGTCTGGGCCTGCATGAGTGCTGCCGGCACTGGGGAGCTACAGTTCATTGAGGGAGCCATGAATACCAACATGTACTGTGACATACTGAAGCAGAGCATGATCCCCTCCCTTCGGAGACTGGGCCGCAGGGCAGTATTCCAACATGATAATGACCCCAAACACACCTCCAAGACCACCACTGCCTTGGTGATGGACTGGCCAAGCATGTCTCCAGACCTAAACCCTATTGATCATCTGTGGGGCATCCTCAAACGGAAGGTGGGGGAGCGCAAGGTCTCTAACATCCACCAGCTCTGTGATGTCATCATGGAGGTGTGGAAGAGGACTCCAGTGGCAACCTGTGAAGCTCTGGTGAACTCCATGCCCAAGAGGGTTAGGGCAGTGCTGGAAAATAATGGTGGCCGCACAAAATATTGACACTTTGGGCCCAATTTGGACATTTCCACTTAGGGGTGGAGTCACTGTGGGCTGTGTGTTGAGTTATTTTGAGGGGCAGATTTACACTGTTATACAGGCTGGACACTCACTACTGTACATTGGAGCAGAGGGTCATTTCTTCAGTGTTGTCACATGAAAAGATATAATAAAATATTTACAAAATACGAGGGGTGTACTACTGTATATATATATATATATATACACACACACACACACACACACACACATATAGACACATCACACACAGCACTGTGTTAAAACAGCTGCATTGCTTTTAATGGCAGCATTGTCCTTCAGCTCACTGACACTGTAACAAGAGAGAAACTGTTAATGTTAAAGAGAAATCACACACACACACACACACACACCACAAAGCCCTTCTGAAGTGTGTATTACAGCAGAGAAGTTTAATGACTGTTCCTCACCTACTGACAGCAACATCAGCAGATCCTCAACAAATGAACAGAGACGAGTTACACACAGTCTGCTACTGCAGTGTGTGTGATGTGTATATGTGTGTGTGTGATGTGTATATATGTGTGTGTGATGTGTATATGTGTGTGTGTGATGTGTATATGTGTGTGTGTGATGTGTATATGTGTGTGTGATGTGTATATGTGTGTGTGTGATGTGTATATGTATGTGTGTGTGTGATGTGTATATGTATTTCTATGTGTGTGTGTGTGTGTGATGTGTATATGTATTTCTATGTGTGTGTGTGTGTGTGATGTGTATATGTATGTGTGTGTGTGTGTGATGTGTATATGTATGTGTGTGTGTGATGTGTATATGTATTTTTATGTGTGTGTGTGTGTTATGTGTATGTGTGTGTGTGTGATGTGTATATGTATTTCTATGTGTGTGTATGTGTGTGTTTCTATGTGTGTGTGTGTGTGTGTGTGTGATGTGTATATGTGTGTGTGTGTGTGATGTGTATATGTATGTGTGTGTTTCTATGTGTGTGTGTGTGTCTGTGTGTGTGTGATGTGTATATGTATGTGTGTGTTTCTATGTGTGTGTGTGTGTGTATGATGTGTATATGTATGTGTGTGTGTGATGTGTATATGTATTTCTATGTGCGTGTGTGTGTGTGTGTGTGTGATGTGTATATGTATGTGTGTGTGTGTTTCTATGTGTGTGTGTGTGTGCGTGTGATGTGTATATGCATGTGTGTGTGTTTCTATGTGTGTGTGTGTGTGTGTGTGTGATGTGTATATGTATGTGTGTGTGTTTCTATGTGTGTGTGTGTGTGTGATGTGTATATGTATGTGTGTGTTTCTATGTGTGTGTGTGTGTGTGATGTGTATATGTATGTGTGTGTGTTTCTATGTGTGTGTGTGTGTGATATGTATATGTATGTGTGTGTGTTTCTATGTGTGTGTGTGTGTGTGATGTGTATATGTATGTGTGTGTGTTTCTGTCTGTGTGTGTGTGTGTGATGTGTATATGTATGTGTGTGTGTTTCTATGTGTGTGTGATGTGTATATGTATGTGTGTGTGTGTGTGTGTGTGTGTGATGTGTATATGTGTGTGTGTGTTTCTATGTGTGTGTGTGTGTGTGATGTGTATATGTATGTGTGTGTGTTTCTATGTGTGTGTGTGTGTGTGATGTGTATATGTATGTGTGTGTGTTTCTATGTGTGTGTGTGTGTGTGTGATGTGTATATGTATGTGTGTGTGTGCGTGTGCTAGTTAGCTGCCTCTTGCTAATTATGTCATTTTGCTAGTTAGCTGTCTTATGCTAATTTTTTCCACTTTGCTAGTTAGCTGTCTTATGCTAATTTTTTTCATTTTGCTAGTTAGCTGTCTTATGCTAATTTTTTTCACTTTGCTAGTTAGCTGCCACTTACTAATTATTTGTCATTCCACTTGTTAGCTGCTTTCTTTCTAATTATTCGTCACTTTGCTAGTTAGCTGTCTCTTGCTAATATTTTGTCATTTTGCTAGTTTGTTGCTTGCTTGCTAATTTTTGGTCATTCTGCTAGTTAGCTGTCTCTTGCTAATGTTCTGTCATTCTGCTTGTTAGCTGCCTCTTGCTAGATTTACTATTTGTCTGAGTTTCATAAATCATCTGTAATGAAAATTTAAAGCACATCAGCTGTTAAAAGTATAAATAAGCTGTATAAGTAAGTTTACTTATTTATTAAATCTGTATTTAAGCTAAATCTTTCCCTGCTGCAACACATTTCTGGTGTTTAAACACTTTCCCACGTATATCAGCTCCTTTTTTTAATAACTTGTAAATCTACAGTTTAATATTAAATAAAGCTGCTTTTTTCCACCTACGCTGAACTCGGAGATGAACTAGCAGATCGTGTGTTTGCTAATGCTAATTGAATAGTGTTCAATTCCCTCCTCCTTCCATCTGCTCGCTCTAAATATTGGCTTGCTAACATTATTGAAATTCGTTCTCTTCGGCTTTTTCTAAATCAGCAAACCTTGTTAGCGTGGACAGAAAAACATGATTGATTTAACTGTAGCCTTTTTTTCTCCTCCTCTTTCGCCTCGCAGCAGCAGATATGAAAATAACGAGGCACAACATAAATACAGATTAGCTGAAGCAGTTTCAGGTAAACCTTATCCTGACTGTGTGTGTGTGTGTGAATATAACTAGCTCCCCTCGCTGAATGCTAAGTAGCGACGACTTCTCCAACAACAAGGCCCGCTTCTATTCCATTTCAATGGCTCTAATTAGAATGAATGAGAGGGCAGCTTCTCGGAAAAGGCCGCTAGACGGACGTGTGGATGGAGAGATAACTCCACGTCCGCGAGACCTGCGTGTGGAACGACTAAACTCATTACGCCGGAGACGGACTGCGTGATAATGCGCGAGAGAATGAAATAGTTTTTTCTGATGAACTTTTGAAGCCATGGATTGGCTCAGGATACACACTTCCCAACACCTCGTGATTGAGTTACAGCCCTGCAGCCTACACACACACACAGATTCACATTCTCCACTTAGGCATCGTTGAGCAAATTTATGCTACGAATAAATTTAATTAGATCATCCAGTAGTGTCACTGATCTTCCCACATGCGCACACACACACACACACACACACACACAGCAAGTGCAAGTTAAAATAAAAAATAGCATTGCGGCTAACAGGAAACCCGGAATTCAATAAACACCACGTTCACCTCAGTGTAACCTCTCCAGGTCTGTGCTGACTGAAAGGCACACAGGCCACACCCCCTTAATGTTCACACAAGCCACACCCCCTTATCATTCACACAGGCCACACCGCTTAAACATTCACACTTCCTTACCATTCTAACAGGTTAAAACCCCTAAACGTTCACACAGGCCACACCCCAACGTTCACACACAACACACCCCCTTAACATTCTCACAGGCCACACCCCCTTAATGTTCACACATGACACACCCCCTTAACGTTCACACAGGCCTCATATCCTTAATGTTCACACAGGCCATACCCCCTTAACATTCACACAGGCCACACCTCCTTAACATTCTCACAGGCCACACCTCCTTAACATTCTCACAGGCCACACCTCCTTAACATTCTCACAGGCCACACCCCCATAACATTCTCACTGGCCACACCTCCTTAACATTCTCACTGGCCACACCTTTTAAACATGCACACAGGCCACACCTTCTAAACATTTACACAGCCCACACCCTTATTCCACTGACAAAGACCACACCCCCTTAACATTCACACAGGCCATACCTTCTTTACACTGCCTGACGCAGAGACCACACCCTCCTTCACAAGAACTGATTCGGTTTAACTAAATGAATCAGTGAATCTTTACACTGCAGTTTTTACATCTGTAAGCAACATACAGGCAAATTATACTAAACACATTATACTGCACATTAAAAACCCCATTAAAGAACACTTATAACAATAATTAATATTTAAAGAGTAAAAAATGTCGATAGTTAACTTTTCCTCATAACAACACACATGAATAATTAACGTTTGGGTTCAGAGTTAATCGATGTCCTCTCGCAGTCCTCTGGGTTTTTATTTCAGCTCTGCGCTGGCAGGACGCAGCCTTGATGTGGGATTTTGCCAGCGCATTAGGGCTGAATTTAAGGTCTTTGGTAACAAAAAAGCACTTGATGAAGTTGGATGCCATTAATTTTGCGCTAAATCAATGGGGGGAACAACATATAAGCCTTTAAATATCCAGGCCCGGTGTATTAAAATAGCATATAGTCATGATTACGCCAGTGTGTGTTATAAATTGTAGACGGAGTGCGCTTAGTTTTCCGCTCATAACTGTACAAATTACGGCGTATTAATCAGGTAAAGGAGAACAGGCCCAGAGAGGACGAGAGGAGCCGCTACACACACACACACACACACACACACTGCTGTATTAAAACACCATCAGGGGCTGCTTTATGAGCTGCTTCCTTTCTGTAATTGTTTTGCTTTTGCATTATAATCCTCACATCCAGTATACTCTCTTTAAAATAAGTCAGTGTTTGTTTATGTCGTTAAACATTTAAAACCTAACGGATATATTAAATGCATTCTGCTATTTAATGCATGATTGTAAATAATTATCTTACAGCATATTATGTTATATTATAGCAATTATTGCCAATCTGGCAACCCTGGTTTCTACATAAAACTTCTTCCTCTATGAGAGGTCTTGAGACATCAGTATGTAAAAATGATTAATTCACATATTGATGTGACTTGTATTACACGAAACTGCAGATATTAAAAAATCACATTCTAAAGTCTTTTAAAGTTTTTAGAAAAGTATTGATCGACACCAGACGTTTTCACCAATCAGGTCACAAGTGAAAAAACAAAACAAAACAAAACAGGGAAACTAACTATCAGCAAGCTTGAAAGAAAACAAAGCTAGCATGGTAAAAGAAACCTAGCAAGTGAATGTTAACTAGCAAGAGGCAGTGAACTAGCGAGTAAAAACAAAACTAGCAAGTCAATGCTAATTAGAGAGTGACAGCTAACTAAACAGCCAAACTAAGTAAAACTTGATTTTACTGATATGGGCCTTGTAAAAAATATAACATGCATATAATAAATATCATTTTGGAATCTAGTGAGGAAACTGAAAATTTGCAGCAAATTAACAAGAAAAGGGAAACAAACAAACAAAAAACATTAGCATACATCGTATGCTAACCAGCAAGTGATGGCTAAGCAGCTAAAGAGATTTCCCTTTGCATTTTTTTTCTACTTGGTAAAACTTGATAAAAATATAATTTTGTTTCACTCTAAACAAAAGCTAACTAGCAAGTGGCAGATAACTAGCAAGCAGGGAAACTAAAAGAAACGGTAAGCTAGCACGCTAAAAAAAATCTAGGGATTACTAGCTAGCAAGCTAACAAGGAATCTAAACAGATTTTCATTTTATGTTGTTTATTACGTGATAAACCTTGTACTTGATGTGTAGTGTTTGTTTTGTGAAAAGCTCTTTTTTTATTCTGTGTGTTTATTAAATTCAGAGCTACACGAGTTTGACCTTGTTTTAAGCGTCCCTGTTTTTCTCAGAAGAGTCACCGGGACACGTTCAGCTTTTTTATTTTGTTTGCACAAGCAGCTCAAATTCTCCAGAGCGAAACTGAACAAGTGCCACATTACCAGAGAATCTGTATTTCATCAGGATTACTGATACATCTGATAAACCTGATCGATTTAATTCAATGTGCATTTGACTGTCTCACACACACACACACATGCCAGCAAGTGTGCTGTCGTCACACACTGAGTCGCCGGCTCAGAGGCAGTCAGAGAGAGCGACTTCCAACTTTTATTGACTTTGCGTCAGACGACTGCTCGGCCTTTTGTTTCACGAGACGAGTCGCCGTCACACCCGGAGCCACAGCGGGGGAAAAGGTCAGAGCGGGAAACAGGTCTATTGTTTCCACATAAACACTCACTCGCAATATCAGAGTCACCTCTAAACCTCCCAGATAGGTGAGCAAAAGTTAACGCACCCCCTCTTTAACCGGTCAGCTCGGCTCCATCTTCGTGATGCTCCACTGCTCAAGAGAGATAGAGAGAGAGAGAGAGAGAGAGAGGGAGAGAGACAGAGAGAGAGAGAGAGAGAGAAAGAGAGAGAGAGAGAGAGAGAGAGAGAGAGAGAGAGCTCTGAAGGAGGTGCACAGATTTCTGACCACATGCTGAGTCGTAGCTTGAGTCAGGTCTTCTGTTCTTGTAGGAAAGAAAAGAAGAAAGAAAGAAAGAAAAAATCCTGGATTAAAAATTGTGTTCTTTTTTAACTTTCCAAACGACAGACAAGAAACAAAGAGTGTTAAGAAAGAAAGAAAGAAAGAAAGAAGAAAAAAAATCAAACATGCCTATGTTGACCAGAGAGTTTATAGCAAGTTAATTTTATTGTTATTATTTATTTTTATTTATTATTAATTCAAATTTAAATAGAATTTTATTATACTTAAGAAATCTTCAATTTTTCTTAATTTGTTTTTGTTTTTTGTTTTAAAATTTTTTTATTATCTTTTTTTTTCTTCTCATATTTTTCTTCCCTTCTCTTTCTGTTTGCTTTGTCACTTTGTATTAATTAACTAATTATTCGCTTGGTGTTAATTCTGAATGGCTTTAAGATTCCACTTAAACCTGCTTGTATGGTTTCAGTTATTAATGTTTACATTATCTGATCTCAGTAAGATATTTTAACGATCGTAAAAGCATGAAATAAACACAGGAGTATAAACACGCTAAATTGATCTTTCAAAACTGCATGGTTTTATGGCGGCTACTTTAAAAATGTGCCTTCAGTAAAATTGTTACGATTGATTTAATGGAGGATTTTTAATTATTTAATTGAGAGAGATTTTATACACAGACACAGACCTGGCAACCCCATTTTATGGGTATAATTGACCTAATGAGAAAAAATGAGAAAATGAACCTACAAGATGGTTCATGTTGGAAAATGGTGGTTAATAAGAGAATGTGTGCGTGTGTGTGTGTGTGTGTGTGACGTGTACGTATCACGTCTCTGTGTGAACTGAAATGCCAGGAGACTGACTCAGCAGTCGATCTGTTCGTGGACTGAGTTAGTTCTGGCTTATTAAAGATTTTTGACTCATCTTAAACCCACAGGATTGTGATATTTGTACGTCTTCAGCCTGGTAATGAGCTCGACGCTCGCAAAAACATCTCTATTAAACGTCACATAAAAGCACGTGTCTCTCCAAACGCCACATGAAAAGGCTTGAGTGAGCGCTGATCTTTTGTGCACTAATGTGCTTTGAGTCTAAAGGCTCTCGAAATGGCTTCTTGCTTAATTTGAATTCTCACGCTGGTGTATCGCTGCTCCGTTACTTCACAATCCATGATGAAAGAACCAGAAGATGGAGGATGCTTCAAAGAACCCTGAAATGACGAGGATCTGTTCATTGAGGTTTATATACGAGGGGTTGGAACAGTGCGATAACTTCAGAGGAGAATGTGAGTAAAATCCGATCGTTTGGGTTTAGTATGACGTACGCTGTAATCCTGTTACAGCAAAAAATACCATTTTATTTATTTTATTTTATTAGTGTTCAGTATTTTACTGATAGCGTTGGAGGTATTTCAATCATTTGGGGTCCAAGCAATGAAGGCACAGGAGCTTTATCCTGATTATAATCAGGACTATATAATTTTATTCCTGTCATGTAATGTACGTGATATTCTACCTCTGCTCTTCTACCTATAAGTCCAACCACAGGATTATCACATCATCATGTCACATGTTTGGTTTAATATTTAGAAGTGACCTGATTGGCAGCCATTTGGAATTTTCTGAATCATCCAACCTGGAGGTGATCATCACTCTGGTTCGCTCAACATAAAAACCAGCAAGATTTCTCCATAACCTTTAGGATTTCTACTTTAACATCACCTGGTAAAGTCACATGACTTTAACATCACCAGACATTGTTGCATGACTTCACCATCACCAAGGACAGTCACATGACTTCAACATCACCAGGAACAGTCACATGACTACAACATCACCAGGTACAGTCACATGACTTCAACATCACCAGGTACAGTCACATGACTTCAACATCACCAGGAACAGTCATATGACTTCAATATCACCAGGTACAGTCACATGACTTCAACATCACCAGGTACGGTCACATGACTTCAACATCACCAGGTATGGTCAGATTTAAAATCCTTTATTTAAAATCATGTCCTCTGATCAGGATCCACTGAGCTCTGTGTTTCTGGAGATGAATCTGAAGTGTGTAAGGAGGTGTGTGTGTTAGAGTGTGTTATTACCAAAAACACAACAATGCTGTAGTAGTAGATGAGATTCCTGGTGAAGTTTTAACGTTCTAGAACTTCCTGCAAAAATTCCAGAGTGCTGTATCACTGATGTATTGAAAATATTTCAAGTTTTTGTTATCCACAGACCTTTAAACAACAAACCACAGACACTGAAACAAAAACACATTCACAAAAATGTGCACAAAAACATTGGAACAGGAAGTGCAGAAAAATGCTGACTCACTTCTGGGTTCCTGCGTCACAAGAAACCACAAAGAAGTGTAAACTCTTCTGTCCTGAAGATGAGGGAAAGGTTAGAGGTTACAGCTAATACTGTTACAAAGTGCTGACACTGGAGACTCCTCCCATACAACACAAAACTTCTCCACATTGTAGAAACGATAACGTTAAGTTCTCGTCAGGTCTCAGGTGTAATTAACTCTCAGCTTCCAGACAAGAAAGAACGTCAGGTTTTCATGGTTGGTGAGACGTATAGATGAAGCTCCTCGGCCCCAAGGTTTCCACTAGCTTGTCTCACTGTGTTGGTTCATTTAGCGTGAAGTGGAACCATGTTTTTTTCTGCATGACCTGCTCCCGACATCCATCACGTCATCCTTAACGATGCACTTTGCTCGGACGTGTGAAAGGAACTCTCCTTCCTCACAGGTGATGTCCAGAGCGTCACACAAACGAGACGCCTCACAGGTTGTGACTCCCGAGCGGTTTTCTCGGCCGCGGTGTCACCGCTATTATGCCGGCGTGAAAACGGGTTTGGCAGCGACGGATTGATAAAGCGCAGAGTCATTCAGGAAGAGCGAGACTGAGAACTGATAATTGCTCTGCTGAATGACCTCGACTGCTTTCACTTCTTTTGAGGTGTCTTCTGCTGAAAACACAACTCTGTGCTCTGATGTTTGTAAAAAATGTTCCTTGTAAAAAACACTTCGGTTTTAGGAAAATAATCAGTGACGGAGAGACACGGAGAGACACGATGGAGAGTTGGAGTGCGTGTGTGTGTGTTGTCTGATCAGTTTTGTCAGAAAATAATCACCCAGAAACAAATCCAGTTCTCATTAAATTCCACATTTTACCAAATTCTTTATTTATTTCTGTAGCATCAGATTTTTTTTCTTTTATTTTTTATTCTTCAACTAATTTCTGTCTATTAAATAACGCACTGTGATTCGAGTTCAGGTTGTGACTCCACCCACCGGAGTTTGTGCAGGTTGTAACTCCACCCATCGGAGTTTGTGCAGGTTGTGACTCCTCCTATCCCGGAGTTTGTGCAGGTTGTGACTCCTCCTCCGCCGGAGTTTGTGCAGGTTGTGACTCCACCCCCGGAGTTTGTGCAGGTTGTGACTCCACCCCCGGAGTTTGTGCAGGTTGTGACTCCACCCCTGGAGTATGTGCAGAAGCTCTTTGTGGAGATGTTAAATAAACACGGCTGTCCTGTGAGGACTCGCTTTATTGGCTGTTTGTCACAGATTGGACCGTGTCGAGGACAGACGGAGCTCCTGATTTACCCTCAAACATTTCATCACTCTCTCAAACACACACACACCTCTCTCTCTCCCCCCCCCTCTCTCCCCCTCTCTCCCTCTCTCTCTCCCCCTCTCTCCCCCCTCTCTCCCCCCCTCTTTCCAGCGCATGGCCTCAGATTAATCAGAAAGGAAAAAAACCCTGCATCACTCTGGATGAGGCGAGTACTGCGACGTTCTTTTAGCCTGCGGGCCTCTAAAAATGAAGCGACAGAGTAAAAAAAGAGAGAGAAAGCATCCAGCGTCCCAGGCTTCCCATTTTGGCACGTGTAGGACAGCAGAACTGCTCATTAGAGAGACGTCCAGAGCCGAGAGCTTCTTATCGGTGGGAGGCCGAGGCGGGACGGCTTCAGCTCCAACACTAATGGGCCCTAATGGCTTGTGCTCCAGGCTGCCAGGGTGCCGATGAGGAAAAAGACTGCAGTCTCCTTCACAGAGCCATCTGCAGCAGCGGGACGGATAAAGCAGGAGGGAGACCAGGAGCCATGTTGGAGCGCAATGAGAAAACTGTGATGGGGATAAATGAAAGGACTCGGGTCGGGGCTGACCGCATGTTTGCTTTTGCCCCAGGGTTTCTTTGTTTCTCGGCTCGTCGCAGGGGTTTGTGTTTGGCCCTGCTTATTATGATGGCTCACAGTCGTGTACACACACACACACGCACACACACACACACCAATGCTGTGTGTATTAAACAGGAACATTTTACGACCTAGATTTTATTTTACAGAAGTCTAACTGCTCCAGATCTCATCAGGTTGTGGTGCTGATTAATCAGATCTCTCCAGGATGTGCTGACTAATCAGATCTCTCCAGGATGTGCTGACTGATCAGATCTCTCCAGGATGTGCTGACGGATCAGATCTCTCCAGGATGTGCTGACTAATCAGATCTCTCCAGGTTGTGCTGACTAATCAGATCTCTCCAGGTTGTGCTGACTAATCAGATCTCTCCAGGTTGTGCTGACTAATCAGATCTCTCTAGCTTGTGCTGACCAATCAGATCTCTTCAGGTTGTGCTGACCAATTAGATCTATTGCAGGTTGTGCTGACTAATCAGATCTCTCCAGAAGGTGCACATATTCATATCAGTGCGCTGTTCTGGATATTTTTGTTGCTATAGTAACATGTGCTGACTAATCAGATCTCTCCAGCTTGTGTGGAAATATTAGATCTCTTCAGGTTGTGCTTACCAATCAGATTTCTCCAGGTTGTCCTGACCAATCAGATCTCTCCAGGTTCACATATTTATATCATATAAGTGCTCTGTTCAAGATATTATTGTTTATATAGTAGCAAAGCTGGATTATACAGCTTCTTTAAAATCAGATCTCTCCATGTTGTGCTGACCAATCAGATCCCTCCAGATTGTGTTGACCAATCAAATCCCTCCAGATTGTGTTGACCAATCAGATCTCACTAGGTTGTGCTGACCAATTAGAGCTCTCTAGATTGTGCTGAACAATCAGATCTCTCCACGTTGTGCTGACCAATTAGAGCTCTCTAGATTGTGCTGAACAATCAGATCTCTCCAGGTTGTGCTAACCAATCAGATCTCTCCAGGAGGTTCACATATTTATATCAGTGCGCTGTTCTGGATATTTTTGTTTCTATAGTAACACGGCTGGATTTTACAGCTGCTGCCATAAAATCAGATCTCTCCAGGTTATGCTTATCAATCAGATCTCTCCAGGTTGTGCTGACCAATCAGATCTCCCCAGATGGTTCACATGTTTATACCAGTGCACTGTTCTGGAAATTACTGTTTCTATAGTAACCCATGCTGACTAAACAGATCTCTCCAGGTTGTGCAGACCAAATAGATCTCTTCAGGTTGTGCTGACCAATCAGATCTCTCCAGGTTGTGTGGAACAAATAGATCTCTCCAGGCTGTGCTTATCAATCATATCTCTCCAGATTGTGCTGAACAATTAGACATCTCCAGGTGGTTCACATGTTTCTATCAGTGCACTCTTCTGGATATTATTGTTTCTATAGTAACCCATGCTGACTTATCAGATCTCTCCAGGTTCTGCTGACCGAATAGATCTCTTCAGATTGTGCTGACCGATCACATCTTTCCAGGTTGTGCTGAAAAATCAGATCTCTCCAGCATGTGCTAACCAATCAGATCTCTCCAGGTTGCTCTGAACAATCAGATCTCTCCAGGTTGTGCTGAACAATCAGATCTCTTCAGATTGTGTTGACCAATCAGGTCTCTCCAGGTTGTGCTGACCAATCAGATCTCTCCTGAAGGTTCACATGTTTATATCAGTGCTCTATTATTGTTTCTATAGTAACACAGCTGGATTTTACAGCTGCTGCTATGAAATCAGATCTCTCCAGGTTGTGCATATTAATCAGATCTCTTGCAGGTTGTACTGACCAATCAGATCTCTCTAGGTTGTGCTGACCAATCAGATATCTCCAGAAGGTTCACATGCTTACTGTATATCAGTGTGCTGTTCTCAATATTATTGTTTATATAGTAACACGTGCTGACCAGACAGATCTCCTCTGGTTATGTGGACCAATCGGATCTCTCCAGGTTGTGCGGACCAATCAGATCTCTCCAGGTTGTGCGGACCAATCAGATCTCTCCAGGTTGTGCTGACCAATCAGATCTCTCCAGGTTGTGCTGACCAATCAGATCTCTCCAGGTTGCGCTGACCAATTAGATCTCTCCAGAAGGTTCACATGTTTATATATATAACATTTGCACTGTTTGCGATATTATTGTTTCTCTAGTAACACATGCTAAGCAGATCGCTCCAGGTTGTGCGGACCAATTAGATCTCTTCAGGTTGTGCTGAACAATCAGAATCCTACGGTTATGGGGACCAATCGGATCTCTCCAGGTTGTGCTGACCAATCTCCCCAGGTTGTGCTGACCAATCATATCTCTCCAGGTTGTACTGACTAATCAGATCTCTCCAGGTTGTACTGACCAATCTCCCCAGGTTGTGCTGACCAATCATATCTCTCCAGGTTGTACTGACTAATCAGATCTCTCCAGGTTGTGCAGACCAATTAGATCCCTTCAGTTTGTGCTGACTGATCAGATCCCTCCAGGTTGTCCTGAACAATCATATCTCTACAGGTTGTACTGACCAATCAGATCTGTCCAGGTTGTGCTGAACAATCAGATCTCTTTAAGTTGTGCTGATTAATCAGATCTCTTGCAGGTTGTGCTAAACAATCTGATCTCTCCAGGTTGTGGTGACCAATCAGATCTCTCCAGAAGGTTCACATATTTATATGAGAGCACTGTTCTGGACATATTTCTTTCTATAGAAAAACATGCTGACACATCAGATCTCTCCAGGTTGTGCAGACCAATTAGATCTCTTCAGGTTGTTTTGACCAATCATATCTCTCCAGTTTGTGCTGACCGATCAGATCTCCCCAGGTTGTGCGGACCAATTAGATCTCTTCAGGTTGTGCAGACCAATTAAATATCTTCAGGTTGTGCTGACAGATCCGATCTCTCCAGGTTGTTCTGAACAATCAGATCTCTCCAGGTTGTCCTGAACAATCAGATCTCTCCATGTTCTGCTGAACAATCTGGTCTCTCCATATTGTTTCAACTATTCAGATCTCTCCAGGTTGTGGCGACCAATCAGATATCTCTAGAAGGTTTACATGTTTATATCAGTACGCTGTTCAACATAGTTTTGTTTCTATAGTAACACAGCTTGACTTATCAGATCTCTCCAGGTTGTGTGGACCAATTAGATCTCTGCAGGTTGGGCTGACCAATCAGATCTCATCATATTGTGCTGAGCAATCAGATCTCTCCACGTTGTGTTGAGCAATCAGATCTCTCAAAGTTGTGCTGATTAATCAGATCTCTTGCAGGTTGTGCTGAAAAATCAGATGTCTCCAGGTTGTGCTGACCAATCAGATCTCTCCATGTTGTGCTGACCAGTTATCTGTAGATGGTTCACATGTTTATATCAGTGCGCTGTTTTGGATATTATTGTTATTTCTGTATCAACACATGCTGTCTAATCAGATCTTTCCAGGGTGTGCTGACCAATCAGATCTCTCCAGGTTGAGCGGACCAGTTAGATCTCACCAGGTTGTTCTGAGCAATCAGATCTCTCCAGGTTGTGCTGAGCAATCAGATCTCTCCAGGTTGTGCTGAGCAATCAGATCTCTCCAGGTTGTGCTGAGCAATCAGATCTCACCAGGATGTTCTGAGCAATCAGATCTCTCCAGGTTGTGCTGAGCAATCAGATCTCTCCAGGTTGTGCTGAGCAATCAGATCTCTCCAGGTTGTGCTGAGCAATCAGATCTCTCCAGGTTGTGCTGAGCAATCAGATCTCTCCAGGTTGTGCTGAGCAATCAGATCTCTCCAGGTTGTGCTAAGCAATCAGATCTCTCCAGAAGGTTCACACGTTCATATCAGTGCGCTTTACTGGATATTATTGTTTCTATAGTAACACCTGCTGACTAATCAGATCTCACCAGGTTGTGCGGACCAAATCGATCTCTTCAGGTTGTGCTGAGCTATCAGATATCTCCAGGTTGTGCTGATTAATCAGATACCTCCAGGTTGTGCTGATTAATCAGATCTCTCCAATTTGTGCTGGCCCATCAGATCTCTCCAGGTTGTGCTGATTAATCAGATCTCTTCAGGTTGTTCTGACCAATCAGATCTCTCCAGGTTGTATTGACCAACCAGATCTCTTGCACATTTTGCTGACCAATCAGATCTTTCCAGGTTGTGCTGATTAATCAGATCTCTTGCAGGTTGTGCTCACCAATCAGATCTCTCCAGCTGTCAGAAGGTTCCCATGTTCACATGTTTATATCAGTGTGCTGTTCTGGATCATTTCTATAGTAACAAAGCTGGATTTTATAGCTCCTGCTGTAACTTAAGTGAGAACCGAAGCTTCATGGAGGTTCCTCAACATTAAAAGCAACAACAAATGGATAAAAATGATGTAATTCTTAATCAGTTCCTTTCAGATTTTTCTTTTAAACTCCTAGCAGCAAAGACACATGTAATGTTCTTTCTCTGAGAGCTGTACTCATGTTCCACATACGAGAATGGAATAGGGATTCATCTGAACATGTGTTGTGATGTTTTCACACGACACGTCTCGGAACAAATCTGTTGAACATCTGCTCAATTTTTGCTCATTTGCTTGTTGTGGAATTCTGATGTCATGTAAAAAAGTTATAATATTTAGATAATCATTTCACTCACTTTCACTCACACTTAAAGAACCTCTGAAAAACCCTTACCTTCCAAGAGCACATGAATAAACACCTAGAATCTGCAGTTTCACAACATCTAGCCTTAACATCTGGATTCACATCTTATTACACTCTCCAAAGGTTCCAACTCGGATCTACTCGGAAATCTTTTGTGGAGATCTACATAGAACCTTTCCTCAGAAGGTTTCCTCAGAGGAACAACTGAAGAAACCTGAAGGATAGATAATTCTAAGAGTTTACAGCATATAAATGTTCCTTCACAGCATCTGGAATATTCTGCAAACCACAACGAGGAGACGAGGAGATCATATTCTTGATGTATGTGCAGTAGAACCCTGTAAATTCACGAGGTAGAACCCGAGTTAATTGTCCTCAGAACCCCTAAAGAACCCTTTTTAGAGTGTGTGTGTTACCCGGGTGAGAGTGTGGCACTGTTTGTAAGTTATTGCTTGTTGTTTACTTGTCAGGTGTTTAACATTTCAGCCGACATGATGATGAACAGGTTCTTTAAAGGTTCTTTAGATAATGAAGAGCTCTTAGCCTGGGTTTTATTCTGAGAAGGAAAACTGATCATCTAACCCATTTTTTGGTCCCTGCAGAATTTCATGTGTGTGTGTGTGTGTGTGTTTTTTTGACGTTTTGGTTTTTCTTTTTTCCCGTGAGGACGAGCGTTTTCGTTCTGCCCGTAATTACACCACCGTGTTAGCGCCATGCTAGTGCTGTGTTAGCGCCTTGCTAGCGTGTGACATTTAGCCCCGACAGTGATGTACGACTCGCCGTCTGCTGAAACGCATTTATCAGATTCATTCAGAAACAAAGTTCTTACTATAAAGGCTGCACTTCTAAAGGAAGTTTTATCCGTGACTGTGTGTGTGTGTGAGTGTGTGTGTGAGTGTGTGAGTGTGTGTGTGTGTGTGTCTGTTCATGTTCATCTGTTTTCAGGTGTGGACTCAGCAGCACCGTGTCCCTAATCGACAAAGTGAAACAGAAGAACACCATGGAGTGGAGAAAACTCCTCTTCCTCCTTTTCCGCATCCCCAATCATCCTATTCTCTTCTCTCCTTCCATCTCCTCATCTTCACCCTCCTCCCTTTCTCACTTCTTTCCTCTCCTCCTCCTCATCTTCTCCCTCCTCCATTTACTCTTCTTCTTACTACTTCTTCTCTTCCTTCTGCTTTTCCTCATCTTCCTTTTAATCTTCTTCTTCCTCATCCTCCTGATCTTCCATTTTCTCCTCCTCCTTTCCTTCCACCTGATCTTTCCCCTCCTCCTCTTCTTCTCCTCCTCCCTCATCCTCAACCTCAACCTTCTCCTCTTTCTCTTCCTTCTTTTCCACTTTCTCTTCCTCTTCCTTCTTCTCCACCTGTGAACACAAAATGCTCTAAACAAGGTGTGCACTTTTGGTTCGAAAGCCGTTTGTCAGCATTATTGATTTGTTCCCTCATGCGAACCGAATTACATTCGATCCAATTTGCTTTCTAACACACACACACACACACACACACACACACACACACACTGCAGTTCTGATTTACATGCTGAGGTGAAGGGGAGCTTTGTTTCCTGAAGCCGGGTCACACAATCTGAAGTGTCAGTTCTGGGAATAAAGCAGAGATTGGAACTCTGGGAATTGAAACCTGGAATAAATGCAGCTTCTTTTTTTCTGTGTTCTATTCCCTTTAAAGGAGAGTCATGATGGATGAACCTGATGCTCCACTGGAGGGCAATGCTGTATGAAGGATCAGGTCAAGATTCTTAGTCTTTAGTGTAGCACTGATGTCTGATTGTTTTTATTCTTTTGGAAATCATTTTCCAAAAACCTGAGCTATGGAATCGTTAAATGGTGGAACCTGTACCTGTAGTGGACATAATCCACCCTTCTTTTTTGATAAACAACATTTTATTTCCAAGTATTTTAGTTCTACATAAAAAAACCCCCACCAATACCAAGAATCCCAAACCCACCAATCAGAGACGTTTCTGTAACCATGGAAACGTGCAGCATAGGAACGAATCAGTGTGATGCTGTCTTGCATTGTGGTATGGCTGCATAATCTTTGAAAAGATTTGAATAAATTAAAAGGAAAGATAACCAACAATGCTGTTAGAATCAGGATATAAATGGAGGATGAAGGTGATCGAATGACATCACCACGGTGCATCATGGAAAATTTCATCGTTTCGTTTTTTTTTTTTACTCTTTTATGTTTTTTGCATTGAAATTATTTTTCACTAGCTAGCTAGTTCGAATAACTGAAGATGAACCAGTGCACCACTTCGGAAAACCAGGAAATTTATCCCAGGAATAAGGAGTTCTGCTCTCAGGATATAGAATAACATGTTCAATAGATGGATTAAATAATATTTATGTTAATACACTGACCTATGTACCTGATATATTCCTCGAGATGCTCCTGATCAGAAATCTGGAGATTTTTACTGTGCAGTGATCAAACCGTCCAATCAAACCGTCCAATCAAACAAAAACTAAATGATCTAAATCTAAATCTAAATGATGGAAAGGGAACTCATTTAACCCCCTGGATGAGCTCTGTGCCCAGATATTACACATCTCATTTGTTTTAACTTTGAAATGATCTTCAGAAACAGATAAAAAGATTTTTTTCTTTAGCTCAACTTTCTCCTGACAAACACCCAGAAAGTTCTACAGCTTCTTAATGGCAATTTAGCATAGAATCAGAGTGATTTATCAGGTTAGAGCGCTTCATCACAGCTCCGGGTTTGTTCAGAGCTTGAGTGACTGTCTGTGTGGAGATGTTCTTCCTCTAGGTATTTCTCCATGAGGTTCCCCCCCGGGTTCTCCACTTGGGAAAGTAGGTAGTAGGAGATATCAGTGGGTTGAGTGACGCCCCAGGTGTGTACAGTATAAGTGTGTGTGAGATGACCTGCCATTAGCTGGTGTCCCATCCCTGAGGTATGTTCCTACATTGTTCCTAATGTTCCCCCGGAATAAACCCTGAAATTAGGAAGTTCCTGAAAATAAATAAATTAACAATCTCTTACAGAAGATAAGAGTCTTTGTAGCTGTTAAATATAGATAGAGGCTCAACAGTAGGGCAGAACTTGTGATTAACACATGCCATCGGATGAGAAGAACAAAAAGAACACAAGAACACACATTAGCAATAGAAACAGAAGGAAGAATGGGAATGGTGAGACTTCAGCGTGTAGCAGTGGGAATTCTGGAGAATATATACAGCGCTAATTAAAAGTCATGTTGAACGCTGACAGGTTCAGTCAGAAGATGAGGTTAGAGCTGGGACTTTTATCCACATATAAAACAGACCTCATTTCATATCTGTCAGTTATCACTTTTTATTTATAGTCTGACGCCGACTTTTAAAGAGCTTTCACTCGTCTGAGTCCTGTCAGAGAAGCTTTTACAGCGTCTTGACGTCCGATGAAAACATGAAGCTATTAGATTTAATAAAACAGCGTCCATATTTAGAAACCATCTCAGCAGGAGAACCTTTGACACCAAGCAGCCTGGTGCTAACGGCTTCCATCAGAAACTTCCACCAGAAGTCACGCTGACTGATGAAACCGTATCATCATCATCATCATCATCATCATCATCATCATCTGGGACACGTTTGAACTTGACATTTAAAAGACAAAGTAGATTATGAAGAAGTGGAACTGCAAATTTCTTTCACACTCCGGCGTAACGATGGTAATGATTTCTCAGGAACTCAATAGTGACCAGCTGTTAAATATCCATGCCGGCGGAGCGAGAGGCTCATTAATGATCACCTAGAGGGGCAGAAGCCTGACTCCAGATCCCTCGACCTTTAGCTCTAGAGGGGAAAGTCAATGAACCGGCACTGCGCACTGCCAGTCGTGGTCCTGGATGTCTTGCTGCTTCAAACGGCTCAGACAGATCGGCCCAGCCGGAGCATCCCTACCCCTCACACCCTCTCTTCCGTACCTGTGTCAATATCTTCACAAGGACTCTCGCCAGAGGTGGGGTGGGGACTCATCCTTTGGACGGTGACTTCATGACATGAAAGTGATACTGTGGAAAAAATCATCTGGGAGAAGAACCTGGTCTTTCCACCAATTTGTGGAACAAAATGAGCAGAATCTTGACAAATATAAAACTGCTCTCTGCCTTCTCCTACATACATGATCTCTCAGACCCCCATGATTGGCTGGCGTCATTTATGGGATTCAAACTCACAATCTCAAGATGACAGAGTGAACAATTTTCTGTTGTTCATCTCTGGAGCCAAATAAACAAATGAACTTGCGTCAACAAATGTTCATGCTAATCTTCACGCTTCTGGTTTGTTCCAGACTGGTCCAGAGGAACCACACAACCAGGAGCCCTGTGAACAAAGTGAAAATGAAAAACGAATAAAAACGAATAGTGCTTGTATCTGTGTTTGTATACTTTTAAGACATCATCTCTGGAATTCTAAATAATTTATCTCTTATAGCTTACATCCTTCCTAACTCTGATGCACCTGCCATCTAAATTGAGTTAGCGACGCCGGAGCGGTGGAAGTGCGATATGCTCTCTTTCTGCCACTAAACTCTAAAGTGTGAAAGATAAATCTTTCTTTTACACTTTTCCTGTCACCCAATATAAGTGTATATGATCTATCCATCCACCCCGGCCCATTTACTACAGCGGATTTAACAGCTCTGTAATCTTCTGAGAACATGTGAGCCGACAGGTCAGATCGTCCGGTGGAGCCCAGAGAAATACGCTACACCTGCTAGCATAAAGATTAAATTCACTCGCCTCAAAACTCTTACACAACTCGTTCACTCCTAATTGTGTCCTGGCGAAATATTTTAAATTATTTTATTAAATTATTTAAAAATAAGACTTAATAATAATAATAATAATAATAATAATGATAATAATCCTCATTGACCTTTATAATCAAACACACAACCTCAGATGACGACAAAAACAAAACAAAAAACAACGCACAATAGGTTGGAATATTTCATCATTGTCTTTTTCAAAAACCAACATTCAGAAAGCTGGTGTGAAAAAATAAGTGCACCCTATAATTTATAACATGAAGAACCATCTTTAGCAAAAGTGTCCCTCATGGTTTTGGAGAAATGTGGTGAAGAATTTGAACAGTGGGCTAGAATTTTCCCCAAAATGACAAAATAAAACCGACAAAAGATTCCAAGAGGTAGTCATTTTTCTCCTGTATTGATTAAATCCTGTATGAATCTCAACATCTTTCTTTGCATTTCAGGTGAAAAATATTTTAATAACTTGTTTGAGGTAAAAAATAATGAAATAAGCAGATGGCATGTAGAATACAGCGTTATAAATGACAATGGTGTAGGTGTTACAAACTAAAGGTTCAGAAGTGTTCATGTATTTTAAAAATAAGTTTAAATGAGGAACCCAACAAGGAAAAATGAGAAAACATGGAAAGTTGGCATTAAGCGTCAGACTGATGGGCGGTGATGTCGGCCAGACGTGATCCCATCAGGGGATTTGTAGCAGAACAGCGGAGGATTGTGCAAATAGCGATGGAGATGAATGTAAACCTTCACTCTGTCGTAACACATCCTGCCGACAGCCGCCTAAAAGAGCGTCTAAATGATGAAGCCCTTTTAGTCAAATCGAATTTCAGCCCAATCACGGTGATGATGCGCCACAACCCGAGTCTCGGCGGACGGCGATGCGCACAGACAGCTAGCGTCTGCCGAGTTGACTATAATGGAGCAGCCACTTAAAACACGCCGCCTCATTTCCCCGGCGGATCCGACACTAATCTCATTGGAGCGAGTGGAAAGCTCGCAAGCTTAGTGCACACCAAATGAGAGAAAAGTCCAAATGCTCGGTTTGGAAATTTGACAGGTGATATCAAACATCATCAGGCTAATTGAGGGCTAATTAGAGCGAGCTCCTCTTGTTGCTAAAAGGAAAAGTTTAGCCTTAAATTTTAAAGAATTGGGTGGTGGGTGTAATGGAGTCATGCTAACAGTGTAATAAATAAAACATCTGCAATGAGAAATGTTTAAAAAAATTAAGCAAGTTGAGTGTTTTAGGGAACTTTATATACTTATTACAAAATCTCTACAGTCTTATTACTGATATGGAGTCATTAAATCAGGAATATCATATGTTTTAGAAAGATTAGGACGATTCATTTATTTTCATGTTATTTCTTTCACATGATTCATTTATTTTGTCAAGTGACTCTTACACAAGATTCATTTACATTCACTTGTGACTCTTACACAAGATTCATTTATTTTCACATGTGACTTATACATTATTCATTTACATTCACATGTGATTCTTACATGATTCAATTATTTTTCTTCTCATATGATTTTTACTCATGATTCATTTACCTTCACTTGTGACTCTTACACAAGGTTCATTTATTTTCACATGTGACTCTGATACATAATTGATTTACATTCACTTGTGATTCTCATACATGATTCATTTACATTTACATGTGACTCTTACACGATTCATTTACATTCACTTGTGACTCTTACAAATGATTCATTTACATTCACTTGTGACTTACTCATGAGTCATTTATTTTCACATGTGATTCTTACACATGATTCTTTAGTTTTCTCATGTGACTCTTAAATGATTCATTCATTTTCTCATATGTTTCTTACACATGATTCATTTAGTGTTCACGTGTGATTCTCACACATGCCAAACGGTCATTTTTAGAGGAATTTTTATGATGTCATTTTCTCACATTATTCATTCTTTTTCACATGGTGCCATGTGTACTCGAGTTCTAGTGATAAATTGTTGAGAAACCCTTTCACAACTGACGGGATCTCATGTTATTCATGCGATAAGATGTGAAATACATGCAGATGTTTTTCAGCATCTCGAGTTACAGCTTGTTGAAAAGTCTTAGCATGCTAGCTCTGGTGCTTTTCTCTAATCTCACTGATTCAATTATATTATAGTGAAGAAGCTCATAATGAGAGACAGATAGAATTAAAGAAAGAAAGATTTATTTTTTAATTCTTTGGTTTTATTTTCAATTCTTTGCACATGTTTCATTGCTTTCACTGAAGGCCAAGGACAAAGGTTTCAAATCAGTAGAATTTTTTATTTTTTTTAAACACAACCAAACCTTCTGCTCAGTAGTGAGTGGACAAATCCAAGGACAAAATGTCTCTCCGTCTTTCTTGAACAGAGTTTAAAAAAAAATAGTTTTCCCAACTCAGTCCTGAGGCATGGTGCTTGCGTAACTCATAGCCTTGCTGACTCCTACACACATTCTCAGGACATGCAGAGATCAGGCCATGAAATAAATGATACTTTTATATATAAATACATAGATTTAATGTAAAGTAAAGCAGTGAAACATAACGATGTGACATAAATAAATAAATCAACTTTCAAGGCTTGCTTACTGTATCATACACACAATTGTGGAGACAAACACGCTCCATGATGTGATGAAGCCTGAGACTGGTCTAAAAGAAATTTCATTATTTTTCATACACTTAAAAATAAAGGTTCTTAAAAGGTTATCTGTCAGGGTGGACGGTTCTATGAAGTATCTTAAAGATCTATAGAACATTTCCAGTGACTCTTTAAAGCAGTAAAAAGTTCCTTAGGCTATAAAATGTTGTTTAAGAAACAAGAAATGTTTATGAAATTGGTTCTTTGAGGAACTGAAAATGGTTCTTCTACAGCATCACTTTGAAAACTCTTCGGTTCTTCCTGGTTCTTTTATTTTATTACAAGTGTATTCTAATGAGATTTCAGCAGGAGCTCTCTCTGATTTCTTCCGATCCAAAGAATTCGAAAGCGTCTGTTGTTTTGGTTCTAACCCGAGAGCCGTGTTCATCAGATGATGATTCCAGCAGTTCCTCGTCTCGAGCACACGTCGGATCCCCAGGTGTTTCTGCGACATCGGCAACACAGGGATTTCTGATCCGCTCTGTTCCAGCTTCCTGTGGAAAATCCTCCGCTGCACACGGTTCGATCGGTGAGGACAGGCACACGACGATCACATCCTGAATCATCTCGTTAGCGAGCAGAAAGTTCTCCAGCGCTGGGAACACACTGAGAGTTTGCTGCCGCCAAATTTATTCATGCAAAGCTGCAGCTTTTCCTTCAGGGCGCTGATTTTATCACAAACATCAAACAGCAGCTAAACAGAGCTACTGAAGTCCCGAATTCGGCTAAAACGATCAGAAAACATCCGAAGAAATACAAATAGACTCATTTATTCTGCATCCTCACTGCATCCTCAACCAGACTGGAGCTGAGGGAAGAAGTGAACTTCATAGATAACCCAGGAGCCACATCCCAAATCACATACTTGTGCACTTACGGCATAAATATTGTAAGTCGTGTGAAGAAGAAGAAGAAGAAGAAGAAGAAGAAGAAGAAGCAGAAGTCCACTTCAGGAACCCACTTATTCAACCAAGTGTGAATGTTGGACACTTCATACACTCGACACTTGCAGCTTTGCTTATATAGCAAAAAAGGGGTGGGGCTACAAGGTGCACTGGAACACTGGATGAGATAAAATTTCAAGATGGCCGACGAAACTCCGCTGGACGAAACATCTCACAGATGTTTTTTTAAGGAGCTCACCTTCAACTTTTTAAATATTTACTATATTCTTCTAAAGCTTCCAAGTTAAATGCCATCATCTGGGAAACGGATTCTACTTCCTGTTAGTCTACTAGTGTTCAGTGTTCCAGAGAAGTGAACATAACTCTCCTAACATTCATACACTAGACACTCAGAGTAGATGTAGTGCGTAGTGTAAAGGGCTGCCAGATCAAGCAGCTTTCTCACTACACATAACTCGAGTCGTCTTTTTATTTTTTATTTATTCATTTTTGTGAGTTAAACAAAGCTCCCCTTCCTCACTGTGAGTCTCACTTGTTTCAGCAGCTTGCAGAAGATGAAGCTTTTTGTATTCCAGATTCTAAACTTCTGCTACACGTCCAGTTTCCACTGAAACGCTAGCTTTCGGACTCTTCCTAGCAATCTCGCTAGTTCCAGACCGTAGGCGGGGCTAGTGGAGCACTTTTTAGACGAAGCTGATCTAAAAGTCAGATCTAATGTGGTTCCTCTAGAAGTCTGGCTGCTTAAAGCATGTCTGATTAGCGCTCCATCTGATTAAAACCTGAGTTTTGATATGATATCAGATATGGTGCATTTATGATACGTTTATAAACCACTGGAAACTTTATTCAAAAAAATAAAATGCTAATCATTTTAAATAATGGTTGTTTCAGTTGTGTCATGTCACCACCAGGGGGTGCTGTATGTGACATGGGTTTTTTTTTGGGGGGGGGCATTACATAAGTGATTATTAGCACATGAGCTAATATCCCATGCAGATCACGTTTCAAATAATAAGCAGAGGTACTGTTTAATCGATCAGCTATTAAAATCATCAGCAGCTACATCCATGTAGGACAAAAAAGCGGAAGGAACGTCACAGCCTGTCTCTTATTTCCTCTAAAAGAGAGAGAGAGAGAGAGAGAGAGAGCAGTGGTGGTGGTGATGGATCGTGCCCCACACTGAATTAGGGGATTAAAGTGAGGGAGATGGATGTGTTTAGCATGGATGTGGCCTCAGAGGCACCGGCCTGATAACGGAGGGAGCTGAATGCCTGCCAGAGCTCAGGATGAAGCCTGACTTATGCCCTCATATTTTACGGGCTCTTGATGAGCCTCTGTGAGCGGCCATTAATCAAACTCTCCGTGGCAGAGGAAGGCGCCAGAGACGGAGGAGAACCTTCCATTCGTCTCTCTCGTTTCCTTCTCGCTCTGTCGCTTTCCGGGCTGAAAGGTTCTGCGTTCTGTGCAGAGCATCTTAGTGAATCGGGTCACAGGTAGAGCGCGGCGATGGCGGGTCAGGGCAGATCCGTGAGCTTGGGTCAGTCTGATCCCTGAATGTTTCACTTTTAACACGACCTCAGGACAAAATCCTACAAATTTCAACAAGAAAGAGAAGATCCTTATATGGTGGTTTTCACCAAAATTAAAATTTTTGGCTGAAAGTAAAAGTGAAATTTGTGGGAAAACTAGAAATTTATTTAAGTTTTGTTTTAGAATCTAAAAAAAAAGAAACAAAGCGAATGAACAAACAAACAAACAAACAAACAAAAAAATAGAAAAAAAACATTGGCTTAAAATATTACATTAAACAGTATGAAAATGTATCATTTGTAGTTAATAAATAAAATATTTATATAATTAAAAAAAATTAAATAAATAATTTTTTTAAATTTCCTAAATCATTTTTATAATATAATGAAATACTGGAGCAAAGGAAAGTAAAAACATTTACTTTCCTTTGCAAAACATTTTTTATCAAGTTTTA
Organism: Hemibagrus wyckioides; assembly: GCF_019097595.1. NCBI lineage: Eukaryota > Metazoa > Chordata > Actinopteri > Siluriformes > Bagridae > Hemibagrus > Hemibagrus wyckioides. The sequence continues at coordinate 19,049,659 of NC_080737.1, read as the reverse complement.
TTTTAGAACCTAAAAAAAAGATTTTTTAGAATCTATAGTCTTTAGTTATTTAGAATCTAAATAACAAACAAACAAAATAAAAAAAAACAATTGGCTTAAAATATTACAATAAATATTATTAGTATGTATAATTTTAAATTAATAATTTAAATATGTTCACACATTTCCTAAATAATTTTATAAAAAAAAACAAAAAAACCCTGATAACTCTGGACGTTACTCCACCGAACTAATTTGATAAATAAAATAACCAAAATGGATTCTCTGTATCATGGCGAGCTGTTTATAAATCTTTAACTTTAATCGTTGATTATTCTCCAAGAACAGCACAACACGTGGGTTTGATTTATTTATTCCTGATTATATAACGCTTTCTTATGTAAAGCTGGAAGAGCGAGGAGAGGAACCATACTGAAGTCTGTAGCTCTACACTGATGGGGTTTATGTGCTGGAGCTGAATGTTGACATAGCTTAGTGTGGTTTAACCCCCACATCGACAGCACCTGCCCTCTCCTGACCCGCGAGTGCCCCGGACACCGGCGAGTACTGATACGCTGATACACCGAGCCGGTGCGCTCCAGCATGCGTAGCCCCAGGCCTGATTTTTTTAAAACAGGACAGGGGAGGAGGCAGAGCGGAGATTCACAGCGTCTGTTTCTCGAACCGTTTTCTCCACCTACGAGCACCTGAATAGGAACGTCCCGTCCTGTGAGAACCCATCTCTCAGATGTCCGTGATTTTTCTCCAGCTAGAGTTTCTTTCTCACCTCACCTCACCTTACCACCCACCTTCCTTCTTTCCATCCTTCTCTCTCTCTCTCTCTCTCTCTCTCTCTCTCTCTCTTCCTGACAGTTCCTGCCTGATGCTCGCTTTGCACTCCGGCACAAAAAGGCTGTTATCAAGCTGCCGTCCTCCCTCACTCCCTCGCTCTCTTCTTTCTTGTCAATCTGTCAGTGAGACCCCCCACAGTGCCCAGCTTCCTCACGCCAGAATCACAACAGGCCACTCTCTCTCTCTCTCTCTCTCTCTCTCTCTCTCTATTCCTTTCACTCTCTCTTGCTCCCTCACTCTGTCTCTCGATCATTCTCTCTTTTCCTTTCACTTTGTCCCCCTCTATATTTCAGTTTACCCTCCCCTATCCTCCTTTTCTCTTTGAGTCCTCCCCACTCTCTCTCTCTCTCTCTATTCCTTTCAGTCTCTCTTGCTCCCTCACTCTGTCTCTCGATCATTCTCTCTTTTCCTTTCACTTTGTCCCCCTCTATATTTCACTTTACCCTCCCCTATCCTCCTTTTCTCTTTGAGTCCTCCCCACTCTCTCTCTCTCTCTCTCTCTCTCTCTCTATTCCTTTCACCCTCTCTTGCTCCCTCACTCTGTCTCTCGATCATTCTCTCTTTTCCTTTCACTTTGTCCCCCTCTATATTTCAGTTTACCCTCCCCTATCCTCCTTTTCTCTTTGAGTCCTCCCCACTCTCTCTCTCTCTCTCTCTCTCTCTCTCTCTCTCTCTCTCTCTCTCTCTCTTTCTATTCCTTTTACTCTGTCTTGCTCCCTCACTCTGTCTCTCAGTCATTCTCTCTTTTCGTTTCACTTTGTCCCTTCCTATATTTCAGTTTACCCCCCATCGTCCTTTTCTCTTTCAGTCCCCCCTCTCTCTCTCTCTCTCTCTCTCGTTTCCTTTCATTCTGTTCACATATATCTTTCAGTTTATCTTTCTTCTTCTTCTCCCCCCCTCTCTCTTTCAGCCCCCCTTTTCCTTTCACTCCCCCCCTCTTAATTTCACTCTGTCTCCCTCTATCTTTCAGTTTATCTTTCTTTTTCCTCTCTCTCTCTAATTCCCCCTCTCTCTCTTTCTCTGTCTCTAAGTCCCTCTCTCTCTTCCTTTCACTCTGTCCCCTTCTCTCTCTTTCAGAACCCCCCCCCCTTCATTTCACTCTCTCCCCCTTCATTCTCTCTCCGCGCTTTTTCCTACTTTTACACTCCACATTTGAAATGTGTCAAAAAATCCCGCTGTAGGAGTAAATCAGTCAGGTGTAAAAATCACTCTGAGAAAAAAAAACGAATCTTGACAAAATGAATCACATGAAAATAATCGAAATAAATGAATCAAGTGTAAAAGAATCGCATTTGCAAATAAACGAATCAGGAGTCAAATTGACAGGCAAAAGTAAAGGAATCATGTGTAACAAACACAAATCAAAATGAAATGAATCATGTGTCAAAATCTGAGAATTAACAAATTATATCTAGAACATAATCACAAACCTGAAAACTTTTTTTTGTTAGTTAAATCAGTTAAATGATAAACAAGTTAATTGAAGCTTGTTCTAATTCAACACAAACAAATCAGAACGAATCATTTAACTGAAAGCTTTGAGTCAAATAAAAGAGTCAAAAATACGGCCATATATTTATGGCTAATTGCACCATAAAAAAAGAAAGAAATGCTTCACCAGTCTTTTATATGGCACAATTATTCTTATCCATCTAACTGAAAAAAAGTGGCTCCTGGCTTCCCTAAGTAGAAATTTCAGTAAAAACTGTAGTCACATTATATAAAGGTGTACAGAATTATTTTGTAAAATAAATGAAGAAAACAAATTGTGAATAAATAAATCCAAAAATGTAATAAAAAATAATTTAAATGTATATAATAATATTTTTGAAAATCTGACAGGGAAAAACCCACACAAAATCCTTTTAAGAGGCTAAAAATGATAATTATTCATTGAACCTATACAGTGAATAATCATTTTAGAGTATATTTAAGTATATCAAAAATGAACATTTTTATAAATAAATAAAATTTTTTACCTCACAGCAAGAAGGTCCTGGGTTCAAATCCCGGGTTTGACCAGGCAGGGTCCTTTCTGTGAGGAGTTTGCATGTTCTCCCCGTGCCTGTGTGGGTTTACTCCGGGTACTCCAGTTTCCTCCCACAGTCCAAAAACATGTACATTAGGTTGATTGGTAATTCTAAATTGTCCATAGAAGTGAGTGTATGTGTGTGTGGTTGTCTGTCTATATGTGTGGCCCTGTGATGGACTGGTGACCTGTCCAGGGTGTACCCCTGCCTTTCGCCCAATGTGTGCTGGGATAGGCTCCAGCAGATCCCCATGACCCTAATTAGGAATAAAGCGGGTATAGAAAATGGATGGATGGATGGATGTCTAAGAAAATGTCTATCAACAAAGAACACAAGGGGACCTAAAGGAGAACCTTGTGGGACACCATAATGCATGGTTTTAACTTGGAAGACACTGAAAAACTAGAAAACTTTTAAACCAAGCTCAAATGTTGCCAGATTAAGTAATAATTCTTGTCATCTTCAGTAAGTGACAGTCAGGGGTCTATGTCTGGGAATGTTTGTGGGAGGAAACCGGAAAACCGGGAGGAAACCCACACAGACATGATGAGAAGGTAGAACTGTAATATAAACTGCACTGTTCCACACTTTGTAATGAATAATAGTGAGACTGAATTCATTTCTCTACAGTAAACACTTTATCCTGGTTAGTGGTGTAATGGATCCAGATTCTATCCCAGGAACACTGGATCCCCTACATTCCTGTTCAGAAACACAGAGCTTCAGCTCTCTATGATTAGCTCACGCTGTCTAAAAAGAGTTTCACAGCACAGCATGATTCACACTCCTCTAAATTCGGTGCTGTGAGAGCTGCCAATTTTCTCATTACATCAGACGTATGTTTTTCTATAGGCTCTCTGATGCTAATTACTTCATTAGCATCATGCAAACTGCTTAAAATAAAAAAAAACAACAACTCAGAAATCAGAGTCTACTACTCATAAAAATTCACCTCAATGAGTAATATTACACTTTTGGAGCTTGTAATATAAAAATATATGAAGTGCGTTCGTTTAATCCACGCCGGCCGGAGCGCTAATATCACGTTACGTGATCTGAGCTGGCTCGGGTTCAAGCAGCAGCTCCGCCCCACTCCAACTCCATCCCTTCATCGCCCTCTCTGTAAGTCATTGGGGCCGTATGGAGTGTTATTAAAGAGATTTGCAGCCTCCCTTTTTTTGACTAGCGAAGCCTCGTTTTTAGATTAATTAATGATGTACCATGAGACTTGAAGAACAATTACAGCGCCGCATGAGTACGCCCCCTTTTTTTAAGGCTCAGCCTCGGGCTGAATATTCAACACGGCTTTAAAGAAATCCGACTCTTCTAAAAACCGAGGTATTAAAAAGAAAGAAAGAAAGAAAGAAAGAAAAAAAAAGCAAGGCGGTTTTATTTTTCACTCTGAATGAATCGCATAGTAACGAGATATAATTAGGACGACATTCTCGATAGAAAAGAGAGGACTGAATCTCAGACGGGTGTTTAATGTCATACGTATTCAAATTAGACGATATTCAAAATCAGTGCTAATTAATGAAGCGTTTTTGTCACTGATTGGTTCCCGGTTTTTAAACGTTCTTCATCACCGAGTTGTTGTTGTTCTTCATTCACTGTCATTCTCCAGGTTGCAGAAAACTCTCTTAGGGGGAAAAAAAAGTCAGCAGACTTCACATGGAAGAAGACAAGAAACCATGGGGTGGAATTTCAACACATCTTGCATACGTAAATTGTTCCTCTGAGGGTTCTTTGTTGGGTTAGTGGTTCTAACCCAAGCACAAACATCAAGTTCTATCTTAAACACCACATTCCTAATCCAGTCTCCACCTCTTTGGCTTGTTACCTGGTTGTGTTCACCTGGTTTGCGCTAATCCTTGATTAGTTAGCATGTATGTATATATATATATATATATATATAAACCTTGTTTTTTCTTTGTTTCATCTTTTGTGAAGTCTTATCTTCTTTACGTTTGTAATTTATGAACATTTCTAAGTAGTTTCTATATTCTAAGTTCCTGGTTTTGATACGAAGATTCCGATTATGGATAATATCTTTCTGAGCTCAGAAGAGCCCATCCCTGGTCTTCAACCTAACATCATGCATGAAAGCTAGCTCTATAATCTGATTGCTTTAAATTGTCAGGTTGCTTCCTGTTTCTACACTGGGAAATGATTGCTATTGTTATTGATATTTACATTTACAGCATTTGGCAGACCTCCAATATCCATACATCTCATTTATAAAACCGAGCAGTTGAGGATTTGGTCCAGGAGAAGCAGTTTGGCCTCACCTTCTGATCAAAAGTCCAACGCTTTAACCACTAAGCTTCAACAGGAGGAAATGAATCAGTAATCTGTTCACTTTTGGTTCGGTGTTACATACACACCACATATTTCTTTTCCTCGATCTGCTGTTCAGTAAAGCCATCAAAGTCTGCTGAACTAAAGCGCGGGGTTGATCAGGGATCTCAGATCTCATCAGGATCAGCGGGAGATGCAGCGTTGTCGAGAGCTTCCATCCGATGGGACTACCTTCAATGATTTCCATCCTCTCACTCTTTAATTTCACTCTTTTTCTAACCAAACTTTAAACACCGCCGAGAAGACAGGAAGCTTTTTTTGATCTTTTTTTTTCGACTAAAAGAGTCTTGTTAGAATAGCTAACGTTCATTAAGGCTTTTTTTATTTTTTTATTTTAATAGACGCTTTCTGAGATTCTCCGCACTCTCGCATTATATTCTGTAATTGCCAGTGAGATAATGAGTCTCGCCACGGGGAGAACGGGAAGCGTTTCTTTTCTAGCGGCTTCTTTCATTCATAAATCACAACGTGACATCGAAACTTGTGCTTTTCCTTGTTTTACAGTGAAACAAGCTCACTCAACAGAATGAGTGACTAAGCCTCTTAACATGAAGTGAAACAAACTCGATGGGTTTTTAAATGTATTTGACATTTATTTAGTGCTTTTTTTAAGCTTTACGGAACCCTGATGCTCTTTGTTGGGGGGAAAAAAGCAGCAGCACTTTCCTTTTTTGAAGAGCTACATTTGATTATATTAAATATCAGAAACCGCTGTCGTTTGTTTTGGTCCTGTGTACATTGTTCAGTAGTTGTGCGAGTATTTGGTGTAGAAACGTTTGCGGCTTTTCACAGAGAGCTGCAGAGATCCGTTGCTAGCTTCGCAGCTTAGCAAAGAAAACTATTTAAAAAAAAAATTAATTTTCTGGATTATAGTCCAATGCTGACATTTTGGATTTTTATTAATTCACTGTTTGAGCTTCAGGATTGCAGTGTATGCTATACAGCAGGATATCTTCATTTTTAAACATATATAATATCTTCAAACAGAAAACGCTGAGTCACTTTGCCCTGCAGTCTGGGGATTTTCACCGGCTTCCAGATTTCATTTTCACACAGCAAACAAATCCTGACATTTTAGATTATGTGTTTAAATTTACACTTCCTGGTTTCTTGAAAGAACCCGACAGATTAAAATGAGAACTCTCATCATCCATACAGAGCTTAGCTAACACCCCAAAAAGTGCTTGCTGGTTTTCGCTAGTCAGCACGTTAGCTGTGTTTATAGAGCTGAATGGAAGAGACAGTATGGTAAATAGGTAATGTTTGCTTGTTCTTTGCTGGATAGTTAAATATTGTGAGCATCGTGTCATGATTTTCAATCATTAACTAGTTAACTCTTTTTCTCAGGTGCTAAAGAAGTTTTCTCATGTTTTTGTTGTGTCCATGTTGATGATTGAGTGTCTTTGTCATGTCTCACTCCACAGTGGAGGTTAATATGAAGCTCATATGAAAGTAGACACTCAGAATTTTAAGTATTTGTAGTGTTTCAGAAGGATTTCTGTTTTTCTCTAGACTACTAGGGGTGATATATTCATAGAAAGGTTCCAAAAAAACAAAAACGGTTCATTTGTTTCGCACAAATGTTTGTATCCTCAAAGTAAATGTTGATATCAAACCCATTTCTGCTCTCTGAGTTGCACCAAGTGCTTATTCATCTTAAAAGCAGCTGAAATTTTTTCTTTAACCAATAAAATTCTATGCAAGGTTATCAAACAGAGGGGAAAACACATGTTTAAAACAAACAACAGAGTCCTGACTCATTTTAGATCAGACTCACAGCCTGAACATCATTCACTTCTTTATACTGATTGAAAATATCCCATGAGTCCATTTCCATTCCAGCAGAATGAAACCCCAGTGTTCTGGTAAAAAGCTAGCAGGGTACTGAAAGGTTTTATTAGCAGCCAAACAGCTATACAGTGGAACCTTTGGCATACAAATGCCCTCCCTTATGAATTTTCACCTTAAGAATTGAAATCAGCAAACAAAGCATTTTCGGCATATAAACGAACCGAACCGAGCGCCGGCTAAGTTGCGCGTACATCCGGGCGCCATACAAACCTTTGCGTCAGTCAGTTTACAGATTTTTTTTTCAGTCAGTGAAAGCTGTTTGGAAAGAGTCAAACCACGATACTGACATTACCTTTGGCATGAGTTCAAAAGCTAGGTGATTTTTCAGTTGTTTTTTTGTTGACAGATTGGTGGTGTGGGCGGTCTGTTTTGCATCTTCAGTAAACAAGCTACAGTTAGTCCAGAATGCAGCCGCCAGAGTTCTTACCAGATCAAGAAAATTTGATCATATAACCCCAATATTATCATCCCTGCACTGGCTACCTGTGAAGTTTAGAATTGACTATAAATTAGCACTACTCACATACAAGGCTCTAATTGGTTTAGCTCCCACCTATCTCTCCAGTCTTCTAACACGTTACAATCCACCACGCTCTTTAAGATCGCAAAATTCCGGACCTCTAGTAGTTCCCAGAATATCAAAGTCCACAAAAGGGGGTAGAGCGTTTTCGTATTTAGCTCCAAAACTTTGGAATAGTCTTCCTGACAGTGTTTGGGGCTCAGACACAGTCTCCCAGTTTAAATATAGACTAAAGACTTATCTCTTCAGCCTGGCATACATTGACACTTCCCATAACCTTGTGCTCCAGTACATCTGATTAAATGCACATTCATCTAGTACTGCTAATATTATGAACAGCAGCTACGCTAATGCTGTTCCATTGTTTCCCTTCTTCTACCCATCCCGAGGCATACAGAGACTGTGCCGGCTCCGGTGGCATCCAGAGATGGACCAGCTCCAGCCGGGTTCTGCTTGTGAGGATTGGGATATTCAAGCAGCGCCATGGACAACAACCTCCTTATTGATTTACATAACACTATACACATGCTGTATCTGCATCACACATTTGTCACCCAAATGAGGATGGGTTCCCTTTTGAGTCTGGTTCCTCTCAAGGTTTCTTCCTCATACACTATATTGCCAAAAGTATTCACTCACCTGCCTTGACTCGCATATGAACTTAAGTGACATCCCATTCCTAATCCATAGGGTTCAATATGACGTTGGTCCACCCTTTGCAGCTATAACAGCTTCAACTCTTCTGGGAAGGCTGTCCACAAGGTTTAGGGGTGTGTTTATGGGAATTTTTGACCATTCTTCCAGAAGCGCATTTGTGAGGTCACACACTAATGTTGGACGAGAAGGTCTGGCTCTCAGTCTCCACTCTAATTCATCCCAAAGGTGTTCTATCGGGTTGAGGTCAGGACTCTGTGCAGGCCAGTCAAGTTCATCCACACCAGACTCTGTCATCCATGTCTTTATGGACCTTGCTTTGGTCACTGGTGCACAGTCATGTTGGAAGAGGAAGGGGCCAGCTCCAAACTGTTCCCACAAAGTTGGGAGCATGGAATTGTCCAAAATGTCTTGGTATGCTAAAGCATTCAGAGTTCCTTTCACTGGAACTAAGGGGCCGAGCCCAGCTCCTGAAAAACAACCCCACACCATAATCCCCCCTCCACCAAACTTTACACTTGGCAAAATGCAGTCAGACAAGTACCGTTCTCCTGGCAACCGCCAAACCCAGACTCGTCCATCAGATTGCCAGATGGAGAAGCGCGATTCGTCACTCCAGAGAACGCGTCTCCACTGCTCTAGAGTCCAGTGGCGGCGTGCTTTACACCACTGCATCCGACGCTTTGCATTGCACTTGGTGATGTATGGCTTGGATGCAGCTGCTCGGCCATGGAAACCCATTCCATGAAGCTCTCTGCGCACTGTTCTTGAGCTAATCTGAAGGCCACATGAAGTTTGGAGGTCTGTAGCGATTGACTCTGCAGAAAGTTGGAGACCTCTTCGCACTATGTGCCTCAGCATCCGCTGACCCCGCTCCGTCAGTTTACGTGGCCTACCACTTCGTGGCTGAGTTGCTGTCGTTCCCAAACACTTCCACGTTCTTATAATACAGCTGACAGTTGACTGTGGAATATTTAGGAGCGAGGAAATTTCACGACTGGATTTGTTGCACAGGTGGCATCCTATCACAGTTCCACGCTGGAATTCACTGAGCTCCTGAGAGCGACCCATTCTTTCACAAATGTTTGTAAAAACAGTCTGCATGCCTAGGTGCTTGATTTTATACACCTGTGGCCATGGAACTGATTGGAACACCTGATTCTGATTATTTGGATGGGTGAGCGAATACTTTTGGCAATATAGTGTACCATCTAAGGGAGTTTTTCCTTGCCACAGTCGCCTCAGTCACCTCAGGCTTGCTCACTTGGGATAACATCTAGGACTGTTTGTAGTTTGTCTGTTTATAGTGTTTTCTTATGTCGTTTCTCATGTAAAGCTGCTTTGAGACAATGCTCTTTGTTAAAAGTGCTATACAAATAAAATTGAATTGAATTGAATTCTATTTTTAGCCCAAGCTTGGTGGCACGACTTCCTGTGAGGAGCCTTGACATGGAATGCTTGGCTTGGGTCAGTTCTTTGTAAGCGGCCGTACAGTTTACATACGCTTCGTAAATTCGTTTCAATTCACCTTAAGAGCTCACCTCCAGAACGAATTAAATTCATATGCTGAGGTTCCACTGTATTGCGCAGCACGATTTTGATAAAAGGCTCCAAGTGCTAACACTTTTCCCTAAACTCTACCACTTCATCATTTTTATTCACCAAACCTAAATTCTGACTTTTTTTTGCGAGCCCAATCGTGTTGTGAAAGCTGATGAATTTAAGAACACTCAAGTTCTCTGACACTGATTTATGTGTTTGTCACAAACAAGTTTCCCGTGCCAAGCATGTTTCTGGGCACTAATACAATGTCTACCATCAGGACGGAACATAAGGAATGAACAAACACTGAGCAACAAATGCTCGCAGATGGTCCTTCAGCGAGTCTTCATCCAGTCACGCTTCCAAGCTCCGGCTGGAAGCCGCGATCACGCAAGATCTGCGAAGATAACACGCTTCCGTCATTCCTTTCTTTCTCTCACTTCTAGCTCATCCCAGATCATCCCACCTCACACACACACACACCTTCCACCAAAAATCATCTCTACATGTGCTCTAATAGACTTGCGGTGTCTTAGGATGAAAAACAGTTTTCATTCGATTTCATCATGGTCTGGATTCGGCAATCTGGGGGTGGATCAGTGATGTCTGTGCGCGACTGCTGAAAATTAGCATTAAGAAATCTCTACTGTACAAATATATAGAGATGTACGAGCAGTGGACATCTTCCATGTCAGAATTTATTAAAACAAAAAATCCCGTAAATCCATTCTGTCTCTTTTAGCGCAAAGATTTAATGCCAGAAATGTTAGATGTTTTATTTACTGTGTCTGATCAATACGGAGCTTTAGGAATTAAAGCACAGGATAAAGAAATAAAATCTGTGCCATGCTAGAGGAGGAAAATAATCAACAACGGAATGGTGTCCTGAAGTCACTGTTATCACTCTGACGTTGATAATTGTCCTTCAGCAGCACATGAAGTGTTTTATTCCTCTTACGCCTCAGCAATTCAACAAATATATATTTTTTCTATTAAAGAACAAACAATTGTTCATTTTAACCATTTAAAGTTACAGTTAATGCTATGGAACAAGCAATAAGATGGTTATCACTTATGTTATAGCAGCTGTAAACAGATATTTCCTCACTTATGAAAAAACCCCACAGAAACATTAAAATGATATGGAAAATTAATTCCTCTGACACTGGAAACTCCTTCCAGAAATGTTCAAGTTGTTCAAGTCCCTGTGGATGAGTATGAGAAACCAAGCAAATGCATATATACACTCACTTTCCACTTTATTAGGAACACTTGGACATGTTTATGCAGGTTATGTAACTAGCCAATCAATCAGAGGTGCAGTGTATAGCATCATACAGAAAAAAACCAAGAACGTCAGTTAACGTTCACATCAAACACCAGAATGAAGAAAAAGTCTGATCTCTGTGACTTTAACCGTGGCATGGATGTTTCTGCCAGATGGGCTGGTTTGAATATTTCAGAAACTGCTGATCTCCTGCTGGGATTTTCACACACAACAGAGTCTCTAGAGTTTAACAAAAAAAAAAAAAAAAAAACCTTGAGTGAGAGACAGTTGTGTGTGTGGAAGCAGCTTATGGAGAAAGATCAGAGGAAAATGACCTTATAGTCACTTCAATTATCATTCCTTACAACTTTGCTGAGCAGAAAAGCATCTCAGCATGCACGAAACAGTGGAACCTCGGCGCATGAATCAAATTCGTTCTGGAGTTGAGATCTTAAGGTGAAAATTTGTATTGTGAAATGAATTTTCCCATAAGAAATAAGGTAAATGCAGATAATCCATTCCAGCCGCCCAAAAATATGACCAATATGACCAATAGGAAGCGTATGTAAACTGTATGGCTGCATACAAAGAAGGCTCCTCACAGGAAGTCGTGCCACCACGCTTGGGCTAAAAATAGAACAGACCACCCACACCACCGATCTGTCAACAAAAAAACAACCGAAAAATCACCTAGCTTTTGAACACAGGCTTCATAAAATTTGTAAACCTGCTTTGGTTGGCCTTCCACTGATGCACAGAAGTTTAAAACGCTTCCTGGAGGTATACGCAGCTTAGCCGGTGTTCTGGTCAGGTCAGTTCATCCATATGCCGAAAATGCTTCGTATGCCTATGGAAATTTCTTGCAATCTTTCAATTCTTAAGATGATAATTCGTATTAAGAGAGGGCATTTGTATGCCGAGGTTCCACTGTAATGTTGATGGAGGTGGATGATCTACAACAGCATAAAACCACATCCGGTTCCTCTCCTGCCAACCAAGTACAGGAACCTATACACTTTAATGCTCAACAATCAGTATTGAGAATTCTACATCCCTGTGGGTTTAAACTGATCACATAATTGTCTATTTGTCCGTCTTTACGATAACGGATTAAGAGGAAAAAACATTCCTGCCAACAGCACGAGTCCATTATACAGTCAACAGGAGACCAATTAAGACATTTTGACACCTGTCAAGAAAAAGTGAGTGACCTGAACAGATGAGAGTGACACGCGTTTCTAATGGGTTCAGACGTTCTGCTCGGAGCAATCACGCCTCCACCGGGAGATACGACCTGGCTATTGTGGCTGTAAAGTGGAGCTAATTTCTCCCCCTGAGAGTCTTTAGACCTTTGACTCTTTATCGGAGCCATGCTGCGTTAGGGCTTTCGCCGAAAGTACGCGCTACACCGTGTGACTGCTGATGCGAAAGCTGGGGCATGTGGCAGGTGAGGAAGACGTCCTCCAGAGACGGCGGAGTTCACAGCTTTGCGTTGGGGGAAACGAACGGATGTGCATTCCCACCTATTGTTCTCCAAACTTTTAATAATATCCCTAATTAAGCTCTTTGGGATTTTATTTCATAGTGTAATTCTGCACACCCACTTCTATTCTCTGGCCTTATCTGTAATTCTCAGTTCTCACTGGAAAGTGCTGATGGTTGTTGGCTAGCTAAACTAGCATCCAGCTTGAACAATAGCTTGTAATTAGGGTCTTGGAGATCAGAAAACTTGTAAAACTTGTAATCATAGAGTAAAAAGACGGGCAGATCCAGAATTAGTGCAACGTTTTAGAAATACGCTTCGAATAAGCTTTAACAGCGACAACATAAATGTAACCGTAAACGGATAAAAAAAAAGTTCTTTTAAAAAATATCCAAAAACTGCTGGCAATAAAGCTCAATAACCAGGATGCTGCTACTAAATACACACAGCGTACATTTTAGAGATATGATCAGAGGCTGTGATACTTATTCATAAAGGAAATTCAAATCAGATACAATGCTGCGAGTTCGAAAAATATAATGAGCTAATCTGCATACGAACCCATGATACAGGATTCAGTTTATATACAAACAAGACGAACTAAACAAGATCAAAACCTCTCAATATTAGATTTTTTATTTCTTTTTTGGAAAGTTTCAGGCAGACGGCAGAGAAATAGAACAGGAGTCTCCTCTCTTAAGAACAAAATGCCTGCAAGGCTGGAAATTGTCTAGGAGAGAGCAATTACCAAGCCCACTTGAAGTCCTTCTTTTAAAAAAAGGGTTTTATTTCCCCACTTTTTGTCCTCTATTCTGTCTTTTTTCCACTATACTCCATTTATTTTTTTTTCTCTCCACTCGTCTGCTTCTGCCTCTCTGTGCTGTCTCCCAAATTCCACGCTGATCAACCATTATGAAAATGGGAGATAAGGACCACGGTAGTACCGCTGCGCTCCGAGACGGATCATACACAACTGCAGTAGTTTGAGGTTATGTAAACTTCCCACACACAATCTCACACAAGCCCTGTGGAAACGTAGGGTTTTTTCACACAATTACAGCTCTCGTGAAGAGAAGCGTATTAAAAAGTCCGACATTTCTCTTCTGTTTTTTTTTCTCCCTTCGTTGTTCTGCATGTCTCTGTCACTCAGGTGTGTTTCAAGTGGTGTTTTCCTGTGAAGTGGCACATAATTGTTGTTTATAGTCCACAGTTTGTTAACATGGAGTGAAAAACCGTCTGAGTGAAGAACGACGTTACTGTTATTGTTAATACACCAGTGTTTATTGTTTTCCTTTAACAGCATGCCTTGAGAGTTTCATCTTTTTATACTACAGCAATTTGCCATTGATTACAATTGATTACAATATTTTCTGCAAAGAGGTTTCTGTGGCTGTCTCTGTGAAGTAGGTGCGTATGTGTCTCAGAGAAGTGGGCGTGGCTTTGGTGCCTGTCAGTCCCTGTGAAGTAGGTGTTTACTCTGTGCCGCTATGTCACAGTGCAAGAGGCATCGCCTTTCAGTCCTAATGAAGGAGGCGTGGTCTGTGTGCAATTTAATTGCAGAAAAGAAGGCATATCTTGTGTGTCTGTTAGTCCTAGTAAAGGAGGTGTAGCCTGCGTACATGTTACAGTGTAGGAGGTGTAGCTTGCATGCATGTTGCAGTGAAGGAGGTGTGGCCTGTGTGCATGTTACAGAAAAATAAGTGTGGCCTGTGTGCATGTTACAGTGAGAGAGGTGTGGCATGTGTGCATGTTACAGAGAAGGAGGTGTGGCCTGCGTGCATGTTACAGAGAAGGAGGTGTGGCCTCAGAGGCTGATACTCATTGAAGAAAGTGTGGCTTGTTCATCTGTTAGTCTTAGAAAAGGAGGGGTAGCCTCTGTGTCTGAGACACTGTAAAGGAGGTGTTGCCTATGTGTCTGAGATTTAGTAAAGGAGGTGTGGCCTCTGTGTCTGGGATTCAGTGAAGGAGGTGTGCCCTCTGTGTCTGGGACTCAGTGAAGGGGGTGTGGCCTTGTTGCTGAGACTCAGATAAGGAGGAGTGGCCTCTGTGTCTGGGATTCAGTGAAGGAGGTGTGGCCTTAGTGTCTGGGATATAGTGAAGGAGATGTGTTTTCTCTCCCCATTGCTGAAGAAGGTGTGGCCTCTATATCTGTCACAGTGATGTAGATGTGAATGACAGAAGAGAAAGAAAAATCTGATCAGTCATTTTGTAATTCTAACAAGCAAATGTGATTTTATTAGATTTTATGTAAAATGGATGGATTTAAAGGGTCATAATCATCCAGAGGCACAAAACCCACAGGACTCTCTCCACTACAAGCTTTTAGTTAATTAGCCCAGAAATCACTTCCTGTCAGTAAGACAGCAGTAAAGATATCTGGCCTCAGTGGGGAATCACAAAGACGTTTGAGTAATGAAGGCCTCCATTTTAGTTCTGAACAAATGAATCATGCTTGTCTCTTTCACGTTCTGTCACCACAGCGCTGATACGCAGCAGCTCGTTTCTCCTGTCCTGTCCAGTTGAGAAACTTGGATTCTAATGGAGAAGAGCTCAATTGCACAACAGAGACCAGGACGTATGGATTTCGCACAGCACCTTCTGTCTATATAGTACAGATTATATTATAGATTTTCATAAAGCATGTCCAGACCACAGAGTCACGGCTCAATATCTTATCAGGAAACATCAGTGTGGTAAAAAGGCTTTGTGCCTCTGAGTCCTAATGAAGCAGGCATGGCCTTGTGCATTAACGCTAGCTAGTGAAGAAAGTGTGGTCTCCATACCTGTTTGTCAGAGGTGAAAGGACTTAGGTTTGGACTTAGTACCTGGCAGTCTTAGTAAGGAATGTGTGGCCTGAGTACCTTTTAGTCCCAGTGATGGAGGTGTGGCCTTAGTACGCTTTAGTCCCAATGAAGGGGGTGTGGCCTCTCTACCTGTTAGTCCCAATGAAAGAGATGTGGCCTTAGTACCTTTTAGTCTTAATTTAGGGGGTGTGGCCTTTATACCTGTTATACCTGTGGCCTTAGTATATGTTAGTCCCAGTGAACGGGCTAAGGTGTGGCCTTAGTACCTGGAAGTCTTAGTGAAGGATGTGTGGCCTTAGTACATATTAGTCTTAGTGAGGAAGGTGTGGCCTAGCACCTGTTAGTGAAAAAGGTGTGGCCTTAGTACCTTTTAGTCCCACTGATAGAGGTGTGGCCTTAGTGTACTTTAGTCCCAATGAAGGGGGTGTGGCCTTTCTACCTTTTAGTCCCAATGAAAGAGTTGTGGCCTTAGTACCTTTTAGTCTTAATTAAGGGGGTGTGGCCTCTATACCTTTTAGTCCCAATGAAAAAGGTGTGGCCTTTTAGATCCACTGACAGAGATGTGGCCTTAGTACACTTTAGTCCTAATGAGGGGGATGTGGCCATTCTACCTGTTAGTCCCAATAAAGGAGGTGTGGCCTTAGATTTTCATTTAAGGGTTGTGGCCTCGGGGTTGTCAATCATTGTGAAGGAGGCATGACTAATGTGTCAGTCAGTCTTAATGAAGAATGCATAATCTTAGAGCTTCTTTATCCTTGTAAACGGATGTGTCTGTGAGTGCTAATTGAGGGGGTGTGGCCATGTGTCTGTCAGTGCTAGTCAAGGGGGTGTGGTCATGTGTCTGTCGGTCCTAGTTCAGTTGGTGTGGCCAAGTGTCTGTCAGTTCCAGTCAAGGGGGTGTGGCATAAATTCAGCTCATTAAACAGTAGACTTAACCAATGATATCATTTATTTCTTTGTGCAGTTCTGTTGCTTAAACTTGCTTTACTTTCATTAAAATATATCTTTAAAGGAATATCCCACCCAAAGATGAGAGAGCATACTGTTTTCTTTTCATTAAAGTGTAAAAAAAATTTGGCTACGGAAATCTGACAAATATCTGCAAAATAATAATAGAGCAGCGGTAATATACAGCTAGACTTGTTTCTTATTTCAGGGGAAATAAAAATGTTAAATAAACAGAATCCTGTCTGAAATTAAACAGCACCACAGAGGAGGTGAAATGTGTTTTTGGACCGGAGCTCTGTATCTGTTGCTTTTTATCCGCAGCTGAGAGGCAACAAATACATGACAGAGTCCCAGAGACCGATAAACGAATTGTATTTCAGTCCAAAAGCTGAAGAGCAACAGAGGCTTCAGGTTATATTGGTGGTGCTCTGAGTCCGTCTCCCAGGAGCCTCGTTGTTGTTTTGTTTTCGTTTTTTATTTTCTTTTTTAGACAATTTCTCTTGATAAAGAAGAGAGATATGGAAAAGTTAAAGGGCAGCGGGCGAGCAATAAAGCGATGAGTTTTTAAAAGATTCAGAGATGAGGATAACGATGAAATGCCCTGGAAGACCTGCAGGATTGATGCGAATTTGATGATGAAATAGTTGTGTTACTTTTCTGCTGTTGATGAAAATCATTATTAAGGCTCTGGCAAAATCCCAAGCAGGCCCTTCTTTATATGAAAAACATGCTAATTATCACCAGCTTCCATTTCATTTCTTGCTGTGTGTGAGAAAGATCAATATAAAAATTTCCTTCTAAATGCAAGGAGCCCATGCCAAAATATAAATATTATAATTAGATTAATTTTAATGTCATCTTCCTTAGCTACTTCCCTGTCCTGTGCTCATACTTCCTGTTTCTTTCCATTAGCCTTGATTTTTTGTCTCTTGAATTTAAAATTCTAGTTTAATTTCTGCTGCTTGGAGCTTGTGCCAAGGCCACAGAACCACATCTTCATAAATAAACATACAAAACCGGCAGCCTGAATGTGGATAAGAAAAATCCTCACTGACGTATATGAAAAATTTAGATCTCAGCACCGCATTGTTTCCTATTCCAAGACGACTTATGGCTTTTTTATTTTCAAATGGCAGCAAGGTCTTCAGTAGTGAGAAAGAGACTAATTAATGCCAATACGCCTCTTTTATCAGCTGACTTTCAACTCACTGCTGTATGCACTGATGCTCAGCAAGCTGTGATTAAATCCCAGTGTAGCCAGTGATTGTAATTTCAGGCCCGAGACTCCTACACACGACGAGCAAGAGCATGAATCTGACTTACATTAAACATAAAATCACATTAAATACTCATAAAAGAATAAAGCCTTAATTTCCTGTGCTTGTAAAAAACGTACAGCAGAGTCAAGTGCAAAAGTTCAGACACCATACAAAATTTCTGAAAAGATTTTTTTTCCTAAATAAGATATATATATATATATATATATATATATATATATATATATATATATATATATATATATATATATATATATATATATATATATATATATATATATATATATATATATATATCGAAACATTTTGTTAACAAAATGTTAAAACAGTTCCTTTTTCTTTAAAATGGAATAATATCTGGAGGCTCTGGAGACTCAAGGTAAGTTTCTAGTAAAGGAGGCGTGGCCTGTGTACCTGTTAGTTTTAATGAAGGAGGCGTGGCCTGGGTATCTGTTATGTAACTTTATGTAACTGTACTAAACGATCTCATCGTTTAGTATGTGTGTGTGTGTGTATTTTCCATGCCTGTGTGTGTGTGTGTGTGTGAGAGTAATTCCTCAGCTGTCAAACACGTAAGGATGAGAAACATGAACAGAACAGACTGAACTCTTTAAATAAGAGCAGATCAATTTCCTGACTACAAATGAGCAAAAGTCATGCAGGAAAAAAATAATGATGTCTAAGGTCTGATTGTTGGATTGTTTTTCTTCTTCTTCTTCTTTTTTTTTTAACTGTCCTTCATTTATTATTCATTACATTAAAATGTGATCCATTTTTCAATCCAAACATACAGTAGAACATAGAGAGATAAAAAGCTATTACTTAATAAATATGACGTAGGACACAGAATCGTGCCCCTTTGATTCATTTGAATTAAATCGCAGCGACTCAGTCATCAGGAAATGAAGACCAGTGAAGTCGAGACACGCGCTGGAGCTTCATGGCTCCGACTCCCCTGAGGAAGTAGCTCATATATTCTCTCTTTTTTTCCCCCACTCTCCTCACAAACCTTTTTGAGCTTTTCCTTTTTTCCTTTTTCAGAGACTCAGAGGTGCAGTGTGCTTGTAATACAGTACTTTATGCTCACAGCCAGGCAACAGCGACGTAGCCTCCCTGAAGGCTGTTGCTAAGGGACAACTATGCTTTCAAGGCCTTTGTGTGTATGAGACGCGGGTTATCATCGGATTTGGATCTTTCCCGTCACTACCAGTCATTTGTTTGCTTCGTATGTCGCAGGAGAAGTTCACGACACAAAGGCGTCCGCACAACTGCTATGTTTAAGAACGAAGCTAATTGTCAACACCTGAGAGTGGAACATGAACAGAAGCAGTAACAGATACAGTACCGCGTATAATCAAGAATTCCTCAGCTATCATTTATAAAAGCACAGATTCCCATTGGAGACCTGAGTCGAGGTTTCTCCTTCTTTAGCCTCAATGCTAGAGAGTTTCTCATGCCTTTAGTATTCTCACTGAGGTTTAAAGCACTGATACATCTGCTTTGAAAAGATGCTACACTTCTATACATTCTCATGAATATATTCTGGAAAATAAAGAAGATAAAGGAGTGGCCAAAAACAAACAAGAAAACTAGCTCCATATTTTAAATGCTTGATTTTTTCTGTAAAAATAATTCTTAAATCTCTGGATTCTGATTGGTCAGAAAGATATGATGAATTTACATAAGAATTGAATATGGTATCAATACTATAGTAACAGCTCATTCATGACCAGATTTAAAAATAAAAACATGTGTAATCATTGATTTTCTATAAATCTTCTTAGGCACAGAGTCTCCAGTTTCAGTTCCAGTCTCCGGTCCTGAGTCCAGTCCAGGATATCCAGTTTTTCCCTGTGGCTCATTAATCCTCGTCTGCACTGAGTGGCTACTTCAGCAGTCTGCAGTTTGAAATTTGGCTTGTTGTTGTTGTGTGTGTGTGTGTGTGTGTGTGTGTGTGTGATTTTGTTTTTGTCCTAAACTTTGGTCAGTCTGTTCCTGCAGTCTGTTCTATTGTTAAAGGTGTAGACACTTGTCTGTGCCCATGAAGAGAAGCTGATTGTCTTCTGTTTCTTGTTATTGATTGATTGATTGATTTATTTATTTATTTTTTTTTTACTCAATTTGGAGTTTATTTTGACCTTAGGTGGAATTTCTTGGTGATCAGGAACACGATCTCCACATCTCCACTTTATACTGATCTATATTTAACTACACCATTCTATAGATTCTATTTTAATTCAGTTGAAACTATTTTTATTCTACTTTTATGACAAAAAGCAAAAAGCACTTAATTGCAAGTCTTGCTACGTAGTTGTGTATGTGATTATTTGAAACAGTGATTTATTCCTGGCTGTTGCTATGGAAACGATAACATATTAGAGCGAGGGTATTAATAGAGTAAACCTGTGATTTGCTGATGTTCAGACCAATCAGAATCGAGAATTGATCAGCACTGAGGTTTAACAGGAGATAAAGCTAGTCGCTCAGTTGAGTCGGAGCTCTTTGTCTTTTCGACGAGTCGTATTTAAGCAGCGATAGTGTGCGTGAAAAATAAATGTGTTTTGGCGAGGATCCTGTGTCCATCTGTACGTTCTGGCAGGATGGAGGAACGCCGTGGCGGCCACAGGAGCAGCTGGTGAACAGACCCGGCGTCCATCCCGAGCACAAAATCTAATTTTCTCGATGAATTTCTCTGCTTTGTCAGCGAGAGCGAGCGAGCGCACGGCTCTAACCTGGTTACTCGTCTTCTGCGAGGAACGCGGAGAACCTGGAGATCAAAAGAAAGTCTCTTAGAATCGACTGATAAACTAAGCGCTTTGTCTTTATCTTCATCTCCGTGGGTCTGTTGTCCTCCAGCACTGGATCTGATAGCATCAGGGCAAAAATGATCACGATCAGCTCCTCTCTATGATAATGAATAACTCTGCAGATGATCGATGGATGCTGAGTGAAGATAAGCTCCAGGTGACCGCTGTGGAAACTTTTTTTTCTAGCTGCGGCGTTGGGATAAAAAATCCCCATGAATTTACACGATGTTCCATTTCATCAGCAAAAACACAGCATGCTAATGTGAAGCTAATGTAACGTAATGGATGTGAAAAAAAAAGAGTAGAGTATCCTAGCAACCTGATGCTACAGGGTTATAATCTGAGTGAAGAATCGATCCAGGGTTTGATGCTAGTGCTTGGAGATTAGTATTAAGTCACACACAGAGCTGTTGAGCTAAACTAACTAACTTTCAACCATAGAAGGTCTGTTTAGCTACCTAGCAGCCTGTCAGTAGCTAGATGATGCAGCTAGCAAGTCTTGAATGCTTGAAGGCAAGTCTGCTGATACTGTTACCATGACAATATTGAAGACTTGTCATCCCAAATTCATTTGTCACTGGAGTAAAGTCTGCTTGTTAAACGTATCCGTTACTGTAGAGAACCCCTCAGTAAGAACACCCGGATGTCGAGTGTTAGCAGGCTAGTTTCTAACTGAGGCTTATAGGCCAGTTGGGTATGTTTATAAAGTAAGAGGAATGAGATGTGTTGGCTAACTAGCAAGCAAAGTCGTTTAAATTCTCAGTTAGCAAGCCAGCTTCACTGATATGTTGGGTGTTTAGTTACATATCTGAGATGGAACGATCGCTGTGAAGAGAAGACAAAGCTCCTTGGATCTTTTAGGCCACGTAGAAAACCGCTAAAAAGCTAATTGCTGTGGTAAATATAATAGATGATCAAAAAAACAAAACAAAAAAAAAAGAAAGATCTGGAAAAAAAGGAAATAAAGGTAATATCAAAAATAAATAATGTTGGACCTGAAAATATTATTATATTTATTATTATTATTAACAACAGAAATATTTTTTGTTTTTATTGTATTTATTTTATTTTCTTATTTAATATTTAAATGAGTTTAATATTTGAATAACTTATTAAACAGTACCTTCGACATATATGGAATTTATTTGTTTCTATTTATTTATCTAGCTATTTTTATTTATTTGTTGGTTTGTTTGTTTATTTAAACAGTTAACCCTGTTTTTATTGTATGATATCGTACCATCTCCATCACCACGCTCTTGGAGGAAATTATTATTTTCTTTAAATAAAAGTGAACACAGTTTCAAAAAGTGAGTGTAATTTTCTGACCTGAGAATCCGGTGTAATTTCTGTGGAGCGTTGGGTTTGAAGCGAAACGCTGAGCCTCCTGCTTTAATGTACAGTTCCTAAGCAACGCAGTCAACAGTAACCTCTGGATTTCTGCGTTAGCTTTCTATTTCAGTTCTCACACAATGAGTGATGCGAGGTTTTTTTTTCACTCACACAAACACAATAGATCATTACAGAAACAGTGAAGCGGCGCTGCTTCAGCGCTCCAACGCCGCGAAGATAATTAGGAAGAGAATCGGTGGCGAATCTCGTTAGGTCACTGTACACGTCTTCATAAACGCCTTTTATTACAGAATTCACGAAGAATAATGAGAGCAGGGACAGTTTACTTTCATTAACTCCACATGTGTACATGCGTTTAGATTAGACTCTGGGTTTAGAGTAGACTCTGAATTTAGATTAGACTCTCGGTTTAGATTAGACTGTTTGTTTATACTCTGTGTTCAGATTAGACTCTGTGTTTAGACTCTGTGTTTAGATTACACCTTGTGTTTAGACTCTGTGTTTAGATTAGACTCTGTGTTTAGATTAGACTCTGAATTTAGATTAGACTCTCGGTTTAAATTAGACTGTTTGTTTATACTCTGTGTTCAGATTAGACTCTGTGTTTAGACTCTGTGTTTAGACTCTGTGTTTAGATTAGACCCTGCATTTTGATTAGACTCTGTGTTTGGGTTAGACCCTGTGTTTAGATTAGACTTAGCATTAAGATTGGAACCAGCATTTAGATTAGACTCTGTGTTTAGATTAGACTCAATTAAGATTAGAACCTGTGTTTAGATTAGACTCTCGGTTTAGATTAGACTGTTTGTTTATACTCTGTGTTCAGATTAGACTCTGTGTTTAGACTCTGTGTTTAGACTCTGTGTTTAGATTAGACTTAGCATTAAGATTGGAACCAGTATTTAGATTAGAACCTGTGTTTAGATCAGACTCTAAATTAAGATTAGAACCTGTGTTAGATCAGAACCAGCTTTTAGATTAGACTCTCTGTGTAGATTAGACCCTGCATTTTGATTAGACTCTGTGTTTAGATTAGACTTTGCATTAAGATTGAACCTGCATTAGATCAGAACCAGCATTTGGATTAGACCCTGTGTTTAGATTAGAACCTGTGTTAGATCAGAACCAGCGTTTAAATTAGACCCTGTCTTTAGATTAGACTTTGTGTTTAGATTAGTTCTCTTCCACACTGCTGTATTAATGTATTAGAATCCAATTTCACTCCAAAATCCAGGTTTAAAAACCACACCAGTCCGTTTCTGATGCTGCACCAGCCGGCCGCCGAGTGGCTGGAATGTACTAGAAGGCATTCGTGCGTTTTATTTATTTATATTTTTAATGATCAGCTAATTATCGTTGTTTATCATATGAATAGTTGCCGTGGCGATGTTGCTAGGGTGATTTTTTTTCCCTGAAAAAGAAAAAAAAAAGCAATGCATTGAAAGCAGCGTGAGAGTTTCCAGGACCTCCGTCTGTGACTGAGGTTTCGAATGAAAGGATTTAGGATCTAAGTACTAAAGTAAAGAAGTAAAAGAATAAATGTAAAGAATCAATTCGGTTTGAAATAATTTGCCACCAGAAAAGAAGGTTTCATTAACGCGGGTCCTGCGGCGAGACCCAGAGTCGAGCTCCAGGACGGAGGCGGCTTGTGGTTATTTTTTTTTTCTGTAATTGAATGGACAGGTTAATACTTTTAGACTCGGTTGTGTATGAGTGGCTCTTGACCTGAACTTTAGTGCGTGTGAAAAGCCCGGTGTGATGGAAGAGCGCCTGCAGGGCGAGAGGCAATTAAAAATCCACCCGCTTGACTTCATTGGCACTGCCGTGTGCTGGAGCTGGAGAGATCTTTCACAGGATCAGACTCAGTTCAGCATGGAGATGTGGGAAGGATCTAGCAATGTCGCAGGGATTCGGATGCATTAATGAGATACGATCACCTGGATCACGACGTCTTTTAATACACACTATATTGCCACGTTTTGGGACACACCCCCAAATCATTGAATTCAGGTGTTGTTTTTCAGGGGTTGGGCTCAGCCCCTTAGTTCCAGTGAAAGGAACTCTTAATGCTTCAGCTTCATACCAAGAATTAGAGCAGAGACTGTGAGACAGGCCAAAACTGGGACGTCTGCCTTTCCATGCACATGAATGTAATATAGAGTTGTTCCACCCTTTACAGCTATAACAGCTTCAACTCTTCTGGGAAGGCTTTCCACAAGGTTTAGGAGTGTGTTAATGGGAATTTTTGACCATTCTTCTAGAAGCACATTTGTGAGGTCAGGCACTGATGTTGGATGAGAAGGTCTGGCTCACAGTCTCCTCTCTAATTCATCCCAAAGGTGTTCTATGGGGTTGAGGTCAGGACTCTGTGCAGGTCAGTCAAGTTCCTCCACACCAAACTCACTCATCCATGTCTTTATGGACCTTGATTTGGTCACTGGTGTACAGTCATGCTGGAACAGGAAGGGGTCATCCCCAAACTGTTCCCACAAAGAGCATGAAATTGTCCAAAATGTCTTGGTATGAAGCTGAAGCATTAAGAGTTCCTTTCACTGGAACTAAGGGGCCGAGTCCAACCCCTGAAAAACAACACCTGAACTCAATAATTCGGAGTGTCCTAATACTTTTGGCAATATAGTGTAGGACTTTCACAGCTAGGGTTGCCAGATCTCCAGCTGGAAAGAAAAACTCCGGATTTGTGTCTCTAGCCTCATGGATGTGGGCTTCATATTAGATTCAGAAGTTATGTTAATATTTACTCAGGGAAAGGTGTGTGTGTGTGTGTGTGTGTATGTGTGTGTGTGTGTGTCATTTTCTGAATGCTTTATTCAGCTTATTAAAACAAAGTTGAACTTTCTGAAATATCAAACTTATAGTTTTAGTATAAAACTGGATGAAGAAATAATGTTTATACACAGAAAGCATGAACTAGTAGTTTATTGCTGTAGACTCTTGACTTACTGAATAAACTAAATAATAAATGTCTAATAAGTGTAAGAAAGCTGCATTACAAAGCTGTGAAACTAAAACTGAGAGAATAAGGGGTTAAAGATCTCAGTATTTATTCCAGCAAATTATGAAGCTTTCTGCTTTTTTAGTAACATCTGGACCACCAACATTAAACATAAGCCTTTTCCTTAAAAAAACAAAACTAAATATAAACGAAACGAAAATATATTCTGGATTATACTTGGAAAAAAATGTCCACTTGGGTCACTGAACAAAGAAATATCTCTCATTGTTGTTCATCATCCATTTTAATTTCTTTATTTTTATTTCTTTATTTCTTTATTTTTATTTTCTTTCCTTTTCTTTCTCTTCCTTTCTCCTAGGAGAAGCTTTATTAATACAGATGACTTTTTACTGTACAAAAGTCTTTAGTGTCTGTGGTTTGGTGTGTTTATTATGTAAATCTATTCATAATAATAATAATAATAATAATAATAATAATAATAATACTGCATGTTTTGGGATAATTTGTGCGCTTCCTCTTCTCTCAGGGTCTAAGTGATGTTTGTAATCGTGTTTTGTGTAAAATTTGGTTAGAATATATTTATTTATTTATTTTATCTCCTGAGTAAAGACCAGGAAAAAACACATTTAACGAGACCTAGAGCTTAAAAACCCACAATGCACCACTCACTCGCATGTTCCCTCACAGGAAATCTGGACGTGGAAACAAAATGGCGGACGAACCGCTCTCTCAGCCAACTTCATCTACAAACGTAAGCAGCTTATTAGTGTTTCTGTAGATCTCAAATGATCATTGATACCTTAGAGACTAATTAACTTTATTTTGATGCTCTACATCTGTATGACTTTTAATTGTTTAATCATATTTAAAACATTCGCTATCCTACGATCCGGCTAAGTACCCTGACACAAACGTGTGTGATTAAGCTAACGTGTTTCTATGAAGTATGAAACTGAAATGTTTGATATGTTTTTAATACGTTTTTATAGAGATTGATGAGGAAATCAGAAGGAACTCAGTCAGTGTCCTGATGTGTAGTGAGTTTTGTTAATCTATTGGAAGGGGGTGGGGCAACCAGATGCTGATGCTGGATGCGAAATGGCCAACGACACTTAGTTGCCCACATCATGTGATTTATTTATTTTTTTTTTATTTGATGCCATTCACCATCGAGTCGACTGACCCTTCTGACCTTTTTGATCTCCTGAGTAAAGACCAGAACACTTAATGAGACCTAGGGCTTCTAACGTCAACCTATTTTTGTTGAATGCAATGATTTTCACCCAATACTGAGACATGAAGGTCCTGATATAAATAGAGCGAATAAATGGCAAAATATAGAAATAGAAAGTGGAAAAAAGATGCTTCTTCTTCTTCTTCTAATACGTAGTATGTAATAATAATGATTATGATGATGATGATGATGATGATGATGAAGAGGCTGGAGTAGACTCTCATCACCGAGAAGTTGATTAGTGTTGGGCGTTTCCATGACAACACCCCATTCGTCACGCTCTTTAGGCTGTTATGAGTTTGGAGAAGAATCTGAGCGTGAACATTGCTACGCTTTTAATATCCAGATTTAATTCATCTAATATATTCCAAAAGGACAAAACAATATAAAAGTATCTATTAACCTGTGTCAACTTCCCCACTTTTCATCCGCCACTTAATTTGAGCTGAATAGCGTTCCTGATTTGTAACCCAGCGTGATGTAATTAGCTGAAATAACATTCGCGCAGGTGTCGGCATGTGAGGTGCGATACGTGATGCTGTCGCCATGGCAACATTTACATCCAGCAGTAGCGTACAAGATTGGAACGTTCAGGGTTTTAATCGTCTGGTAAACAGGTGACGGCCATCAGGAGAAAAATACAGTATATAAGTTTAAAAAAAGGAGAAGAAAACTGCATAAGGAAAAAAAATAACATTCGTGCCATTTCCCAGAGAGGATAATAATAGAGGTGTGTAGCGAGAGTGTGAGTTCGACAAGTGATGTGATGGAAGTGTGGAAGACGGTGGGAATAAGCTGCAGGGTGAGCGCTCAAAACCTCCCAGAACAAACACGCAGGAAGATTCCGGAGAAACATCAGGAGGAAACTTTCCCTCGTTCCCCTCAAACTCTTCATCAGCTACCACATGGAGTCATTTCACGCTTTATTGGAATTCATCGTTCGATTGATAGTGACAGGTTAGATTTAGTTGGAAAATATAAAATGAAAAAAAAAAACAACAATAATAACAATAATCTTTTTCTTTCCGGTAGTAATTCCATGTAATTCCTTCTTCATTGCTCAGATTTTCCTTCAGTATGCAGTGAAGGTGTTTAATAATGTTCATGATACGCAGTTACAGGAACATCATCAACCAGGACCTGCTTTTATTTTATTTTATTTTATTTACTGTTGTATTCATGTCATGTGTATAGAAGCACATCCTGAAATTTTGTAAATTATTTTGATTTATTTATTAAAGAAGATCAGTTTTATGTTTTTGATTTATTTAATTTTTATCCGTTTAAGGTAGCATGTCGATGTTGTACTGATATTGTTCCTGTTCCCTCTCTCTCTCTGTCACAAAATCCTTCCAGTGCACTACTGGAATGTTCAGACTCTAAAAAATATCCCACAATGCACCACAAAACCCAGGAAACATCAATTCACCACTCACTCGCTTGTTCCCTCACTAGAAATCTGGACGTGGAAACAAAATAGTGGACAAACTGAACTATCAGCCGACTTAAGCAGCTTGTTAGTGTTTCTGTCGATCTCACATGATCACTGATATACATTTGAGATGAATTAACTTTATCTGATCTTCTGTACGACTTTTAATTGTTTAATTGTTATTAAAAAATCTGCTATTCAACTATCAGGCTAAGTGCCCTGACAGAAACGTGTGTGTTTAAGCTAACATGTTTATATGCCGTATTAAACT